>NC_046659.1:88431545-88442288 GCF_010883055.1 Belonocnema kinseyi | reverse complement strand
TAGAGCTTCAAGGAGATTATGTTGAAAAATAAAAAAAAATTTACCCAAAAAAAATTGTTTTTATACTTCATTCTAAGGACTTATTGAACTACCCTCGTATATTCTTTGAAATGCATAAGAATTTGATCAAATCTGTTGAAATTACATGAAATCTGACATTTCCTGGAAACCTCACAAATTTATTTATTAAACTAAAAATTCAACGGAATCTTTTAAAATACAGTAAAATACTTTAAATTCTTACATCCTCTCAAAATTTTAAGTTGTTGAAAATGCCTTGGAATCTTTTAAAATCCTCTAAGCGGTTTCCAAATAATTTAAGAAAATTCAGAAATAGGTATTGACCTGAATGTAATAGTGGTTAACCCATAGGTCAATTTATTGAAAAAGAAGTGCCTTGAGTAACTCTGTTCAATACACAAAAAAAGACTAAGTAACTTTATCTTAAAAAAGTGTTTTAGGAAATAAAAGTTACTACAATAGAAATTTCCTCAAGTTTTCCCTGATTTCCAGGTTTTTCCTCACCTGCGACTATCCTGATATAAAGAAAAATTTGTAACTCTCGAAAAATCTTTTTGAATGCGAAATTTTGATAAAATTTTCCTTCAATAATTATTACACACAATATTTTACTTACCTGCACCACAGAAATTATATTCTCGAGCAGCAAATAAATCCTTTTTTGGAATATTTCACAATAGTTCAAAAATACCACAAAAAAAAGAGTTGTCGAATAAACAGACTTAAACTCTCCGAGATTAGCGGGACGGAAACTGAAAGCGATAAACACATCACAAGAAAAAAATATTAAAAAAAAACCCGTTGGGAATCACGAAACTTTGTACGAGAATCTTCGATTTGTTTTGAAGGAAGTTCCTTTTCCAAGAAACGAAATAAGATAAAAGTATTATTTTCACCTTATATTGGGAGAAATATAGTGTTTATATGTTTTTATAAAAATAATTAATACTTAATAATGAAATAAAGATCGCAATTTAAATGTCTAAAGTTCGCCCTGATTGACATACGTTTCTCTTAAACAAAAACGTACTTAATTGTCGATTAGAAAATGGATAAAGGCTAATAATTAAATAATTAGGGATCAAAATGAAAAGTTAAAAACTCACCTGCTCGCGGCAAGTCCAATCCTTAAAATATGTAATGTCCTGCCCGTTGATTGTTATTTCTCCTGAGCCATTACCTCTCAACACTACAGTGCCTCTTGCAGATTTTCTGCAACAACCTAAGAATAAAAACATTTTTATATCAAAAGCAATGGATGAAATGAAAAATCTATTGAAATTAAAATAATTAAGGTGTCTATCTAAAGGATGAATTTATATTCCCAAGCCACTTTAGTTTTTTCCGGATTAATTGTTAATTTGTCTCGTTCAATTTACAAAAATTCAAAAGATTTGGAACAGCAGATAATTTTTTATGATAAGAATTATAATTTGAAACAGAGAATTTCATGAAAAATTATCAGTCTAAATTTGAACTGGGATGGAAGAAAAAATTTTCCAAAGTTCCGGTTTTATAACAAAAAATCTCTGTTACATGTCAAATAAGCATTCTTAAGTTGGTTGCCTTAAAGTTTAAGTTATAATTCTTTACGGAAATCCCTTATTCTAGGTCAGAATTACATTTATTTCGCCAAATTCCCTGTTCCAAATCAGAAATGTATTTATTTTTTAATAAAATATATAAATCAAATTCATTTATTTATCTTTCAAATATTTATTATTCTCTATCATAATTCAGAAATTTAGTAAACAATTCAAGCACAATTCAAGCAATATTTTGTTGCATAGAAAACAGATTTTATGCAAGGAATTTTTATAAGCTGACAAATTCTGGCTTGAAACAAGGGATCTTTTTGTAAATTCTTTTTTTTTTGTAATTTAGAATTTAAATTAATGTCCAAAACTTCCAGTTCCACATAAAAATTACCTATTTCCAGAAAGAATTATAATTATTAAGGAAATTCCCTGTTCAAAAGTTAAAATTATAATTCTTTACAAGAATTTTTTTATACTCAATTTATTTATACTTCGACCAAACTCAGAATGATAATTTTTTCACCAAATTTCCTATTTGAAGTCAAAATTTAATTTATTTACAAAACTTTCCGTTCCAAGTCAAAATTATTTTTATATAACAAATTTTCTATTATAATTAAAAAATACGGTGTCACCCCATACATAAATTTATTATAATATATTATTATAGTATTATAATTATTATATCACAATATAATTATTATAATTTTGAACAAGATTTCCTGTTCTAAAGTGAATCTAAAATAAAAATTATAATCCTCTTCCAAATTGAAAATCCTAATTGCTTTAGAAAGTTCCCTGTATCAAATTCGAAGTTATAATCCTTTAGTAAAATCCCCCTGTTCGAACTCAGAATCATAACTCTTTCATAAAACAGAATATTTCAAGTCAGAATGGTAAATCTCTTAAAAAATTCCGTATTTCAAGTGAGAATTGTAATTTTATCAAAAATTTCCTATTTATAATTATAATTTATTGTATTAATGACAATCTTTTGATATAAATCATTTGCAATATTTTGTAAATTAAAATAACAGTTAACTCTACTTATCGAAGAAAATAATAATAATTAAATATAATTATCAAAAATAATCTCATTATTATTATTATTATTATTATTATTATTATTATTATTATTAATATTATTATTCACTACAATTCAATTAATTGATAAAATAATTGCCAGGATAAAATCCATATTTTATTGATTTGCATCCGCCCTTAGTTTATATATAAATTTTTCTCTTGCTTTATATAAACACAATGTTTTAATCATTCTAATAATACCTTTTTTCGTCATATGTGTACATTGGAAGTTGATTATATAAATTACTTTTAATAAGACATCAATCAGCTTCACATTTGTATGATCATTTATTAAGACAATATGTTAAGGAATTATTTTCAAATTGCAAAATGATGGTAATAAAAATAAAATATTGTTATAAATTTATTGACAATAATTTCGAACTTTGAAATAATAAATTGATTTGTTTCAATTTTGCAAATAACTTTTTTGTTACGGGATGACAAAGTTATGCAATACAAATTTTATTATTTTACAGAATTTTATTGTACTATCTTTTTTGGATAATATTAAAAATAATATTTAAAAAAATTAAACTTTATTGACTAATTCTTCAATTTATAGTATTGAAAATTATATATCGTAGACTTACATTGTCACTTTGAACCGTTTAATTTATAAATGTTTAAAATTCAATAAATATTAATCATTTTTTCTAACCGGAATTTTGTCCCCTTCATTAAAACGGACATCCTGAATTAATTTTCGCATTTTTAAGTACTATTTTCAATAATATTCAATTGGAATGGAATAAAACTCGGGGACATTTAAAATATGAATTAAACTCTGAAAATATAATTGCAATAAAAAAAGAAAGATATATTCTATACTTCAAGTCTCAGAATGTGCTATGAAATATGTTTTTTTTTTAAGGAATTTAGGCGACACGTTTTTTCCGGTTGTGAAAAACAAATAACAAAGTTTTACTTTATAATTCTATAGTTTATAACCTGATTCAGCTGTTCTAATTTTGTTTTCGAATTCTAATGGGTTTCACTGTACTCTTTCAAAATCTGTCAAAAAATATTTTAAAAGTTTTAAATTACTAAACTATTTTTACGGAGAAGAGAATTTTTTTCTTAAACATAGCACGATATCACAAACAAGAAAGAGAAATTTTTTGGGAAACTTTTCTAGATATGGAAACTTTGAAGTTATTTTTTCTTTAATTTTGTTGGTTCTAAAGAAAAATGCGAAAATTCGATTTTAAGAAAAAAATTCTCTTATCCACAAAAATAGTTTAAGTAATTTTAAACTTTTTAAATATTTTCCGACAGATTTTGAGGGAATTCGAAAAGAAAATTGAAACATCTAAATTAGGTCAAAAACTACCAAGTTTTAGAGGAAAAATTTGTGATTTGTTGAAAATAGATTAGAAAATTGAAATGTTAGTAACTTATTAAAATTTCTTTATCAAAGCGGAAAAATACGTGTCGTCTAAATTCCTGTAATAAAACAAGACATTTCATCGCGGAGAGATTCTGCGACATAAGTGTAGAACCTTCTAAATTTGAAATAGATTCTTTCCTTTATTGCGTATTTTTGCAATTAACTTGGTAAATAGGTATATTTAATAATTAAATCTCAAGCTTTCTTTTACAAGGTAATATTCGAAAAAGATGATATTATCAGCTTTCGTATTTTCACCCATTTAGTTGTTTATGTGCAGTGCATAATAATTTTTAGTAGAAATACGTTATACGAATCTAGAATGTTAAGGAAAAAGACGCACCTTTCACAGTGACAAATGGCCTTCCATCTAAATCGTACTCAATCTGAAACACAAAGTATATAATATATTCCACCTCGAAATTACTCCAAACTATTTGAAACTATTTTTTGTTAGGAGACTCGTTTGCTTCATTGGATGAAGCTTTCATTGTTTTTGCCGCTTAAACAAAATCCGCAAACTTCGGGTTTATGAGAAACATAAGATTATCTAAATAATATATTTAATAATAATAAAAATCAATATAAGAAAGGTGTCAGCAATTTGAAATACTAAATGTAATTAGCAGGCTTTTGAAGATTTCGAACATAAAGAAGCTTTTAATGAATTTAAAAAGATTTCAAGATAATAAAAAAAATTCTTAAAATTTCTGGCAAATGTAAACTGATTTTTCTTTTTGAAAATAAATTTTAAGAGAAAATTGAAAAAGATTTCCAAAGATTTTAAATTATTTTCTAAAATTTCAAAAAAAGTATGGGAAAGATTTTCAAGCAAAATATTTCAATTAGCAAGATTACAGAGACACTTTGCAGTTTTAAAAAGATTCAAAATATTTTTAAGAATGTTTAAAAATGTACATTTTTTAATATTTGGAAATCAAAATTTCGAAGCTTCTTAAGGACTTTGAAACGATTCACGATAATAGAAAAATTATTTAAGGATTTATGAAAAAATGATAACTGATATTTCTATTTTGAACATGTAATTTCAAGAGAATATTTTAAAAAGTTAAGATTTCTAAAATCGTTATAACAGATTCTAAAAAATTTCAACGCAAGTTTTATAAATTTTCAGAATTTTAAGAAAATTTGTGGAAAAATTCGAATAATTAAAAAAAATATTCAGAAGGATTAAAGGATTTTGAAATAGTGGAAAAATATTTTGAAATCTAAAAATATTGAAAACATTTTTTTAACAAAATGTAAATTTTGGAGGATTTCGAAACAAATTTCGAAGCTTTTTACAAAGTTTAAAAGGCTTCACGATAATAACGAAAACTTCTTATAATTCGTGGGAGAATTAATACTGATTTTGTATTTTGAAAAATTAGGATTTTCAACTAAAAAAGACAAATTGTATTTTAACAACAACAAAAATTTTTTTAAATAGTTTGAGTTTCAACTGGAATAGTAAAATTTTCAATAAAGGAAATGAATTTTAAACAGAATATCTTACTTAGCAACCAAAGAGAAGAATTTTGAATTCAAATTATAAATCTTCAACCACAACAAATTAATTTGTAACAAAACAGTTTAGTTTTGAACCAAGTATTTGAATTTTTATTCCAAAAATATGAATCTTGAACGAAAAATGTAGTATTTAATATTTCAATCGAAGAAGATATTAATTTTTAATCAAAAACAGTTGAATTCAACAACAACGAATATGTTCAACAAATTTAAATTTAAATTTACATTTTCAACGTGCAAACTAACTTATAAAGTTTATACATTAAATAATGTGTAAAATTAAATATTTTAGCATATTAGCGATGAAATTTTTAAAATTTTATAGATTTTAAAAATTACAGTTTCAGCAGAAATACTCTGGATAATCATTTTCAGAGGCCAACAGGATTTTTTCAAGTTTTAAGTAGATATCTGAAATAGCTCTGTTTTCCTCTACTTATTCCATTAAAAATCTGAAAACTAATCTGCTAATTTAAAACTTCAAACATTTTTATAACATTAGAAAAAGCTTAAATTTTGAATATTTGGAAATAAAAATTGAAAAGCTTCTTAAAGATTTAGAAAGGTTTCACGATAATAAAAAATCGCTTAAAATATCTGGCCAAATTTATATTGATTTTTTGTTTTGTTTTGAAAAATCAATTTTAAGAGAAAATTAAAAAGATTCCAAAAAATCTTGAAATGTTTCTTAAAATTCCGGAAAACAATATGGATAATTTTAAAGCAACATTTTTTAATTAGCCAGATTACAATGTTTTATGAAAAATTTGAGTAAGTTTAAATGATATTAAGAAGCTTTAAAAAGATTCAAAATTAATTTAAACCTAAAAAAATTATAAAGATGCAAAAATGTAAATTTTTTAATATTTGGAAATTAAAATTTTGAAGTATCTTAAACATTTTTAAAAATTCATGGAAAAATTTAAACTGATTTTTTATAAAAAAAAAAAATAGTTTTAAGCGAGAATTTTAAAAAGCTTAAAAACATTTATAAAGATTTCTATAATGGCCATAACAGAATATGGAAGATTTGAAGGCATTTTAATTGTATTTTTTAGAATTCTAAGGAAATTTATGGCAAATTTAAAATGATTTTAAAAGATATTTAGAAGGTGTAAATGTTTTGGAAATATTAAAAGAATGATTCGATACTCGAAAAGGTTTACAGGAATTCAAACAAATTGTAAATTTTTTTATGATTAATTCGAAAAATTAATTTTCAATGAAAATTCAAAAAGGTCTTGAAACATTACCAAATACTGCTAACACTGCCATAGAAAATTTGGAAGATTTAAGGGCAACTTTTTTAAGTTTTATGATTTTAAAAAAATTTTAAACTAATCCGAGTGAGTTGAATATATTTATTCTTCAAATTTTTAAAAGGCCTACATATCTTTTAAATTGACTCGAATGTTTCCTAAAACTTTGCAAAATCCTGTAAAATAAAAAAAAGTGCTTTTTCGACATATCTGAAATCTTCAAAAATATGTTTGAATTTTCGCAGAAATGTTACAAATATAATATTTCTATAACCTTAAAAACAAATGAAAAGTAAAACCACAACAGAAATATTTATTCAAAATCATTTAATCTGTTTCAATTGGAAATTCCACCATTTTGTTGAAAATTCTTTTTTTTCAGTTAAAAATTCAACTGAACGAAATTTAGTCTTTTTTATCGAGGATTGAACTACTTTGTTCAAAATGTATTGCTTTTTATTAAAGATTCGCCATTTTAGTTAAAAATTGATCTGTTTCGTTAAAAATGTCACTATTTTGTTAAAAAACTCATATTTTATACAAAAATCACCTATTTCGTTAAAAATGCATACTTTCGTGTTAAAAAATTGAACTTTTTTATAAAAAACTCGTCTCTTTTTGAAAGAATTGCGTCTTTTATGGTTAAAACTTCTATTGATAAAAATGAGTTTTTTTTTGGTTGAGGATTTAGCTATTTTGTAATGATAATAAAATTTCAGCATATTAGCGATAGGGTCTTTTCAATTTTCATAGATTTTTAAAAACTAGAAAGTTTAGCTCAACTACCTTACACGGAAAAAGGGAAAGTTTCTTAAAAACAGAGAAAAAAGAACTCATTAAAATTTATCATCAGGAAATATACTAAATGTTATCTAAGTTCGTAACCTTACTCTCATTGACCCACTTGGTAACGTACTTCATGGACGGCCTCTGAATGTTGCTTTAAAGTTTTTTTTTTTATTTTGTATTTAATTTATATACTCAAGCTTATCAATATATTTACTAATTTTTATTTTATTCTCGGATGTACTTGTCGTAAAATCAAGAATTTAGTTTCTTCAAATAATCTAAAATGTAACTAAAGTTGTCAATAAATCAAATTATTTTGATTAAAGTTAAAAGTTGCGCATGACTTAAAAATGGCATATTTATAATTTTAGTACTGAAATTCAAAGTTTTTTTCCGAAATGTAATAAAATACCAACATTAATTTCCTGAAAGTAGCGTGGGTTATGATTTAAGAAATTCAACCTTATTTTTACAATTATCCACTCTTAAAACGTGAAAACTCAAATCTTACATTGAAAAAAAAAAAATACTAAAAGTACTAATCTGCTAATTTTCAAGAACTGTATGCAAATTAAAAAAATAAAATGATTTGCTTATATTGAATTTACTGGAATTTTTACGCTATAATTAGATGAACTTTTGTAAATTACCTACGTTCAAAAATCATATAAAATTTTTGGTAAAATCTATGAAAAAAACATTTTTATTCTATCATTTTCCTGGAAAATAACCACAATTTTTTCCCCTAAGGAAGAATAATTAGTGCGCATAATGCTCTAAGCGGTTTTAAATTCTTTGGTACAAAATACACATACTATTTTGAATTTTGATACATACTGGAAGTACAGCGGCTGTTTCCATCAATCCCTGCAAAGGTTTCCTATACTTCATAATGAAATCCGAAGCTTCATGAGCCAATGGATGATCTGCCAATCTCTGTGCAGTATTTATGAAGTATTCGTACTGAAAAATAAAGTTTTTATTGTCATCTGGCAGTTATAAATTTCATCTACAATTATCTGCACAACGCTGTATGTTTTAATCAAAAGTATTTCAATAAAAACTGGGTGTCTACTAATTTTCGGCCAATAAATACCCGATTATTTGCGGACTGTAATGATAAAATCTCCTATCAGGTGCTGTACTTAAATTACGTGATAGTTTGCAGTAAGTGTACATTAGGATGGTCCAAAAATGCATGGCAAAATTTTTTGCATGGTAGAGGGCTACGATCCCCTCCTTTTTTTCCAAATCTGAACAAAGAAATTCTATAATTTTTTATTTTTTTTATTTTAACAGGTGTCGGTTTTGGCTTGAAGTTTCCCATGTGAAATGCATGGGGAAAAATCACTTTGTTGAGTTTTTAAAATAATTTGTAAGGGTTTGAAAAAATGTTAAGGGAAAGTATGGGGGCCTGTAGAGAATTATCCAACGAAGAATTTCATGTATCACCTTTTCACCAAAGCATTTTTGTCTTTTTTCACTTATAATTAATAATGTTGCCCTAGTGGAATATTTATTAACATTGGTAAAATGATTTTTTATTGTTAAAACAAATGGAATTTGTTTTAATAATTTCTGCATTAAAAATTATTAATATTTCTTCCGTGGAATATTTATCAACATTGTTTGACTAATTTTATATATTTTTTCGTAATAGCAATTATGACTTAAATATTACTGATTAATTAATTATTATTAAATAATCAATTATTACTAAGAAATATTCCACTAGACCCACAGTAATAATTTTTTAAAAAATTGAAAGGAAATTATTCAAACGAATTCCATTTATTTAAACAATTGAAAATTAATTAACTAATGTTAATAAATATTCCACTAGACCGATCAGTGAAAAACGAACGAATCCAACAGTTATTTAAAAAATCAGGGATTCAAAAAAAAATCTTACAAAAGTAATAATAATAAAAATGATAATAATCAATAATCTTTTATTTATATTTCTTTTTTTGCAGTTGCTTTTTCTTGAAGATTATATTTTTAGTTATAGATTTTATTTTTTTTTAAGAATTCAAAAGTTTTGTTGGAAAGTCATTCTTTGATGTTGAACATTCAACTATTTCGTAAAAAATTCAACAATTTTGGTTAAAATGATCCTTTTTAGATAAAAATTCAATGGTTTTGTTGAAAATTCAAATATTTTGTAAAAGATTTACTTTCTTTTGTTAAATTCATATTTTGTTATTCAAAATTCATCCATTTTTTTCTAAATTAAACTAAAACAATTTTTTTGAAAATTTTGACTTTTTTAATCCATCTGTTAAAGTAGAAATTCCATCTTTCTTGGATAAAAATGCAACTGTTTGGTTGAAAATTCAACTATTTTGTAGAAAATTTCTTTCGTTTAAAAATTATATACTGTTGTTGAAAAGTCAACTGAAATCTTTTTTGATATAAATTGCAAATATTTTATAAAATATTCAAACATTTTTATTAAAAATCGTCCGTTTTCGTTGAAAATCCAGCAGTTTTGTTGAATGCAGGTTTAAAAATTCATCTATTTCAGTAAAAATGTCATCTTTCTTGGATATAAATACAAATATTTGGTCGAAAATTAAACTATTTATTAAAAAATCGTCCGTTTTCGTTCAAAAATCAGCCGTTTTGTTGAAAATTCAACATTTGATAGAAAATTAACTTCTTATTTGAAACTCAAATTTTGGTGATGAAAAGTCGAACCAAAATATTTTTTCAATGAAAATTCAAATACTTATGTTGAAATGAATTTGTCTTTTTAATTAAAAAATTAATCTGTTTTAGTAGAAATTTGATCTTTCTTGGATATAAATGCAAATATTTGGTGGAAAATTCAACAATTTATTTAAAAAATCATCCGTTTAATTGAAAATTCAGCTGCTTTGTTGAAAATTCAACATTTCGTAGAAAATTTACTTTTTGCTTAAAGCTCAAATTTTGGTGATGAAAAGTCAAACTAAATATTTTTTTGTTGAAAATTAAAATACTTTTGTTGAAATGAATTTGTCTTTTTATTTTAAAAATTCATCTTTTTCAGTAGAAATCTCATCTATCTTGGATTAAAATGCAACTGCTTGGTTGAACATTCAACAATTTTGTTTAAAATCATCCTTTTTGGTTAAAAATTACACTG
>NC_046659.1:88398304-88431445 GCF_010883055.1 Belonocnema kinseyi | reverse complement strand
AAAGTCAATTACTTCGTAAAAGATTTAATTGTTTTTTTAAATTCATATTTTGGTATTGAAAATTCATTCATTTTTTTTTAATAAAAATAAAACCATTTTTTTTTAATTCATCTGTTTTAGTAGGAATTTCATCTTTCTTGGATATAAATACAAATATTTGGTGAAAAATTAAACTATTTATTAAAACATCGTCCGTTTTCGTTCAAAATTCAGCCGTTTTATTGAAAATTCAACATTTGGTAGAAAATTAACTTCTTATTTGAAACTCAAATTTTGGTGATGAAAAGTCAAACCAAAATATTTTTTCAATGAAAATTCAAATACTTATGTTGAAATGAATTTGTCTTTTTAATTTAAAAATTAATATGTTTGAGTAGAAATTTGATCTTTCTTGGATATAAATGCAAATATTTGGTTGAAAATTCAACAATTTATTTAACAAATCATCCGTTTTCGTAGAAAATTCAGCTGCTGTGTTGAAAATTGAACATTTCATAGAAAATTTACTTTTTGCTTAATGCTCAAATTTTGGTGATGAAAAGTCAAACAAAATATTTTTTTTGTTGAAAATTCAAATACTTTTGTTGAAATGAATTTGTCTTTTTATTTCAAAAATTCATCTATTTCAGTAGAAAACTCATCTATCTTGGATTAAAATGCAACTGCTCGGTTGAACATTCAACAATTTTGTTTAAAATCATCCTTTTTGGTTAAAAATTACACTGTTTTTTTTAAAGTCAATTACTTCGTAAAAGATTTACTTGTTTTTTAAAATTCATATTTTGGTATTGAAAATTCATTCATTTTTTTAATAAAAATAAAGCCATTTTTTTTAACTCAACTATTTTAGTAGACATTTTATCTTTCTTGCATAAAAATGCAAATATTTGGAGGAAAATTCAACAATTTTGTGAAAAAATCGTACGTTTTCGTTGAAAATTCAACATTTCGTACAGTATTTCGTTCTTGTTTAAAACTCAAATTTTGGTGTTGAAAAGTCAAAAGAAAATATGTTTTGTATAAAGATTCTAATTTTTTTCTTTAATTTGATCGTTTGTCGATCAAAATGGTTCTGTCTGGTTGAAAATTAATCTTTTTTGGTTAAGGATTCAACTGTTTTGTTTGGTATTTTTTTTTGTTGAAGGTTTATATTTTTGTTTGAAAGTTATTTTTTCCTGAAAATTCATATTCTTTAGTTAGCAATTAAATTTTTGTACAAAAAATTCGTCTTGTGGTTTGGATATTCAACAATTTAGGTAAAGTTTTTTTACTTTATGGCTGAAAAATCTTTATTTTGTGAAAATTCTTCTTTTTGGTATTAAAATTCATTATTTTGGGACGAAATTACATATTTTTTTGGTTGAAATATCAACTATTACACTTTTTTTCTTGAAAATTCATCTTCTATCATAGAAAAATCTTTTTTTTTTAATAAATGAATAAAATTTGAAAAATTTTTATTTGTATTTGCAATATTGTTCTATTTCGTTTATAATAGAAGAAACATTTTGTTTTAAATCTTTTCAAATCTTAAATTATTTGCGAAAAATACGAGTTTTCAACGAAATAGTTGAATCCTCGCACAAGAATATTATTTTGCATCAAAAGAGATTAAATTTTTACAAAATAGATAAAATTTTCTACACATAAGTAAAATTGTTTAAGTATAAATTTTGAACAAAAAAGTTCATTTTAAACCAAATAGTTGAATTTTAAACAAAATGAATTAATTTTTTGCCAAAAAAAAAAATTTTAACGAAATTTTTATATTTTTAACCAAAGAAATGAATTCTCAACTAAAATTATAAATATTTAACAACAACAAAAAAGTAATGTTTAACAAAGTAGTTAACTTTAGAACCAAGTAGTTATATTTTCAATCTAACAAAGAAAACAAATTTAATAGTCGATTATTGAACTGAAAAAGATTTTAATTTCAAATCTAAAACAGTTTAATTAATCGAAAAGATGAAATTTCAACAAAATAGTTGAATTTTTAACCATAGTTGAATTTTCAATCCGCAAATATGAATTTTCAATGAAAAAACATTTTCAATTAAGTAATTGAATTTTCTACTAAAAAGACGAATTTCCAAACAAAAGCATTAATTTTTTAACGAAAAAGATGAATAAAATGGAATAGATGAATTAAAAAAAATTACAAGAAATTACAAACTACAAATTTGCCTTTTTAAGCAAAAGGTGGCATTTCTATGAAGAAAATAATTTGTAAATATCTTTTAAACTAACCCGAATTATTCATGAAATATTGAAAAATGTTACAATAGAAAAAATTGTACTAAAATCTTCCAGATTTTGTTCGACATTTTTAGCAATCTTTTAAAATTATCTTTAAAAATTAATTTTTCAAAATAAAAAATTATTATAATTTTCCTAGGAATCTTAAACAAAAAACTTTTTAGTTTTCTAGAAACCTTTCGAAATTATCAAATAGTTTAAAAATTTTTTTAGGCATCTTTAAACATTTTCATTTTCTTTTAAAGTTCATGAAATGTTTTTAAATTTTCAATTATTTCTCTATCTTTTTAAAACTTCTAATTTTCTTTCAATTCTGCATAATTAAAAAATTGCCGCAATATCTATTGGATTCTTTTTTGACTATTTTGAAAATATTTCCAAGCATTCTCTTCAAATTAATGTTGAAAAATTAAAATTTAAAATTTTCCAACAAATCTTAAGAAAATTGGTTTATTCTCTTAAAACCTTTTAAAACTTTTAAAAAGTTTCTCAACTTTTTTTATCTCGAAATATTCAAAAATCTATATTTTTCTTTAGTTTTTTTGAAAACCTATTCGAGTTTTGAATTGTTTTCGCATATTTGTAAAACTTCTAAATTTCTCTTAAGCTTACTCGAATGTTTTATTTGAAATATTTAAAAATCTTCTGAAGATTTAAATTATTTTTCATTCTTTTCAAAATTTTAAAATATTCAAATTCTTTTTCGACTTATTTTGAAATCTACCAATCTTAAAGTCAATTTTTTCAAATAAAATATTTATAACATTTTTCCCGCAATCTTTTAATCGTTCTAGGTAATTTTGTTGTTACCGGTACCAATTATAGTGTGGAAGTAAAATATTTAGAACATAATTATTTTCTATGATCAAAAAATTATTTGTCGAAACTTAAAATATTATTCCCAACTCGGATTTGTATTTCCTTGTTAGTAAACACCCTGTTAAAACACATCCAGTCAAATAAAGTTTTTATGGGTCTAAATTGAAATCTAGACTTTTTGAACTAATTATTAAAAATACTTACAAACTCATCCGAAATCTCTTCAAGAAGATGTTTCTCAAATTCCAATTTTGTCAGCCAAATTGACGTTTCCAAGTTACTGAAGAAGAAAAACAGGAACAAAAAATAATTTAAGAAAATATCTCACGCTATTAGGATAATTTCCACTGCTTTGTATTAAGTTTTACCTACATTTTTATATTTTCATCTGGTCTTAAACCGTTTTGATGTAGGCTGTCTTCTCTTTTGTTTAATTTGTAAATTTCACCTGCGATACTCTGCAAAAAGTATTGATATTATTAGAAATTAAAAAATTATTTTTACTGCATTAATATACGCAAAAACTAAGAAAAATTCGTACGTGAATCGTTTGATAAAAATTCGGCCTACAAGTGTAAAACATAGAGTGGAATGGTCTGCCAGATTCGTCAAACTGAGCAGCTTTTCGGGGAGGGAAAATTTCATCTGGAGGTTTCATGACTGGTTTCGCATGCTGGTCAAATATTCCAGAAGGAAATAAATATTCTATCGCTCTCTGTTAGGAAAAAAATGCCAATTAAAACATGTCTCTAAAAAAAAATCGGATATAAACTTTAAATTATTATTAAAAAATCTGTTTTAATTTTTAACAATGTAATAATGTGCGTATCTTACTTTTACATCATCTTCGGTGAAATTATCAGGATTTTCACCCATCATATTAGCAAGATGTCGTTTTCCAATTTTATACTCAATCCTTTCTTTTTGCATAAACTCGTCTGAAAGACACAAATAAAATTTGTGAAATCGCTCTTGCGCAATAAAAAAATAACTAGAATTTATACATATATATCGTTTTCTATTAAGTAGTTACGAATTTATTAAAATTAAATGTTTCCCTTTAAATTACAACACTATATTTACGCGAAGTGAAAAAATTTATAAAGCATACTGATATAATAATACTGATATATTTATTAATTTCTTATATGCCTTAATATTATATTTGATTATGTTGCTGAAAATTCAACGATTTTGTTAAAAATAATCCTTTTTGCTTGAAAATTTATCTACTTGAATAGAAATGAAATTTTTTCGCGTTAAAAATACAAATGTTTGGTTAAAAATCAGTCTGTTTTGGACAAGGATTAAACTCTTCTGTTAAAAATTCGAATTTTGGTTGAATTGAACTATTATTTATTTAAAATTAAAATCTTTTTTTTTTTTGAAATATCTATTTTTAAATTTTCCTTGCAAATTCCTATTTTGTAGTTGAAAATTCAACTACTTAGTCAAAAGTATAAACACTTGATTAAAAATATATTTTCACGGTTGAAGACACATAATTTTAGTTTAAAAATCGTCGTTTTGATAGAAAAGTTGAATATTTTGTTAAAAATGAGTTTTTTCTCTGATAAAAAATTTTTTTTACTTAAATTCGAAGTTTAAGATTTTCTCTTTTTTACAATTTTTACATCAATTGTTCAGAATTAAACAATTTTTAATTGAAAGCTTTCTAATCCAAAGCAATGTTTAATTAAATAAGTTTAAATAATGATTTCAATGAAACTTTATAAATTAGAAAATTTCAAAATAGATCAACCTTTAAAATTTAGGAATTAAAAATTATTAAAAAATTTAATGGCTCACGTTTGTACATGCTTAGTTTTAAATTTATAGATTCAGATTTTGAATTTTGAATTGAAAACTAACTAAAACTACAGTGCGTAAAAAATTTTAGTTATCATCCAAATAATGGAATCCTAAAAATTGCAAAATTTCATTTTTGTTTGGAAATTTATCTCTTTTAGTTAAAAATTCAACAATATTTGATTGCAAATCCGTGCGTTTTGTTCCAGATTCGTCCTTTTACTAGAAAATTCATCTTCTTGGTTGAAATTATAATAATTTTGTTGAAAATTCCACAATTTTGTTACAAAATTATCCTTTTCAGTTAAAAACTCAACTGTTTTGTTGAAATTTCGTCTTTTTTAGCTGAAAATTATATTAGTTTGGTAAAAAATGTATTATCTTGTTAAAAATTCGCATTTTTTGTTGAAATATCAACCATTACATTTTTCAGTCAAAATTAATATTTAAGTAATAGGAAATTGCACATACCTGTTATCATAAATTTAAAGAACAGCAAAATAAAATTCGAATTTTCTAACAAAATTTAATGATCTTTTAAAAGTACATGTTCTATCCACGTTTTTCTAGCATTAATTTAGATATTTTCAAATACTTAAATAATTATTTTTATGGTTCCGAAAATTTGATGCGCAGTATAGTTTTAGTTTTTAATTCGAAATTCAAAACTTGAAGCATATAGGTCTTAATTTTATTTTTCCAAAAACACGAAATTTTAAGTATAATAGACCTAAGATATAGCATTGAAATCTCTTTTCGAGCAACGTGAGCCATTCAATTTTAAAACAATTTTTAATTCTTAAATATTAAATGCTAATTTAATTTGAAATTTTCTAATCTATAGTTTCATTAAAATGATTCTTAAAACGTTTTCAATTTAACATTGCTTTAGATATTAAAACTTTCAACTGAAAATTGTTTAATTCTGAACACTTTATGTAAATTTTAAAAAAGAGAAAATCTTAATCTTCGATTTTAAGTACTAGGATTTTATAGTTGAAATTATTTAAATTAAAATCAAATAGTTTTAATTTTTGTTAACATGCCATTATTTCAACTTCAACCTTTTCTATTACGTAATTATTTGGTAAAAAGGAATTTTAATTAAAAATAGTAAAATGTAAAAAATTAAATTTAAAACGACAACATTGTGAACGTTTAATTATTAAATCATAATTTATAAAAATGTTGTATTATATACATTGATAGAAAATAGTTTTAACATTGCTGACATGAAATTATTTTAAATTTAACCTTTTCTGTTTAAAAATTACATATTAAGGGTATAACGCATTTTAATTTAAAACTGTATAATCTTAAATATTTTAAATTTTAAACGAAAAACTGTTGGACTTTCACATTCTAAATCATACTTTATACAATTTTGAATCATTTAAATTAAAAATCGATAATATTTTTTAATTTTTTTAAGTTGAAAAGTATTCCAATTTCAACATTTGATATTTTAGAATCACTCAGGTGAATACTTTGGGATTTTGTTAACATGGGATAATTCCATTCTTAACCTTTTCTATTAGAGACAACCTTACAGTAGATAATGATCCTACAGTAGATAACCATTAACTAAAAGTACAAATATATCTTCAATAATTAATTCTAATTTAGATTTAATAACACGTACATTGGCTTAACTATTAATTGAATTAAATTATTTATTTTACATACATTAGCATTTTGAATTATTGATAATCTGTTGTAGGTACATTACCTAATTTAGCGTTGTCTCCTTTTTGACGATTATATGGCAAGAAAGGATTTTAATTGAAGATTGTAAAATTTTTAAAAATGTAGGTTTGAAACGAAAAAGTTTAGGATCTTTAAATTCTAAATCATATTTCATAGAATTTTGAATTATTTAAATTAGAATCAAATAGTTTTAATTGTGTTAACATTAAATTATTTCAAGTTTTTCTGTTTGATAATTAAATATTTAGGTGTAAAGGATTCAAACTTAAAATTTTAAAATTTTTAATAATTAAAAATTAAACGACAAAATATTAAATATTTACATTTTAAATTATAATTTGTACAATTTTCAATTAAAATTAAAATAACCTAGTTCTTAATTTTGTTGGCATGGCACTATCTCAATTTAAGCATATTATTTTTACAATTATTTATATATAAAGAATTTTAATTTAAAACTGAAATATGGTATATTCAACAGATAAATTTTAAATCATTTAAATTTTATGTGAATTTAAATGTGAACCCACAAAATTTTAAACGTGTAAATTCTAAATCAAAGCGTATACAATTCTGAACTCTTTCAATTGAAATCAAATATCTTGGAACTTTGTCATCATGCCATTATTCTAATTTTAACATATTCTGTATGAGAATTATTTAAGAATAAAGGATTTTTGTTTCAAATTACACCCTTAAAAATCCAAATTTAAACAACTTTGCGTTATTTCAATTGAAACCAATGATTTTTGAATGTTTTAAACCTGTAATTATTCCAATTTTATTATTTTCTATCATAGAATTAGTAAGTAATAAAGAATTTAAATTGAAGATTGCATAATTTTGAAAAAGTTGATTCGAAACGACAAAATTTTGAACGTTTAAATTCTTAATCGTAATACATAGAATTTTGAATTATTTAAATTAAAACAAAATATTTCCGAATTTTTTGGTGAAATTATTTTAAATTTAACCTTTTATTTTTTTACAGTGATTTAATTATAGAGAATTTTAATTTAAAATTGAAACAACATTGTCATAGTTTAAATTCAAAATAATAATTTATACAACTTTAAATTGTTTCAATTAAAGCCAAATAGTTTGTGAAGTTGCTAACATGCCATTATTTCAATTTTAATCTTTTCTACTTTACAATTATTTAGAAATAAAGAATTTTAATATAAAACCTATTAAATTTAATTATTTGAATTTATTAAATTAATTTATTAAAATAAATATTTTTATTTATTATTTTACTTTTATTATTTAAAAATAACTTTATTTAGTAATTGCACATATGTATTTATTTTTAATATATGATATTAAATAATTTAAATTTGTATAAATTTGGATTTCGAATTTACGCGTTCAAGCTTTTTTCGTTTCAAATTAAAATGTGTCAAAATTTTACAATTTTATATTAAAATTCTTTATACCTAAATGATTGTAGAGTAGAAAATTAAAAATAGAAAATTATATAAAAATTTAATTTAATTTTAATTCAATTAATAATAATATAATAATTACATTATTTTACCTAATTAACCTAATTAATTATTAATTAATTAAAAATAGCAATACAAATAAAATAAATAATAGTTAATTAATTAACTTAATTACGCAATTAATAATAATAATTTAATTAATCAATTTTAATTTTATTATATATAAATTTAACAGACAAGTAAAAAGTAAATGTAAATTATATTTTTATTAAATCAAACACACACATAAATAATAACTTTTAAAAATAACATTATTTTAGTTTTATTTATTAATTTTCTAATTTAATATAACACATATTTTAATATAAAAATATAAATAAAATATAAATAGAAAAAACTAAGATTTAAAACGAAAAAACTATTGAAGGTTTCAAACCTTAATAATGATTTACACAATTTTTAATTAATCAAATTAAAGCCATACACTTTTAAATTTTGTTAAGATATCATTATTTCAACTTTAGCATATTCTATCATACAGCTGGTAAGCAATACAAGATTTTAATGAAATATTCTATAAATTTGACAAATTGAAACGTTTAAATTTTACAATTTTAAGAAAACTTTCCTTATTTTCTGATTTTGGTCTTACGTTCCAATTTAAACAAACAAAAAACAATTTTAGTTGTCAAAAAATCGTTATATTTTTAGCGTTTCGGCTCTCACTGCGGGCCTCTAAAATACAAAGTGTTTTTCTTTTTATGTACAATCAATTAAAAACTAAATTATAATAACCAATTAGGAACATAAAAACTTATTTTTGTTATTACCTGTCATTTAAATACATAGTCAAAAATTATATTTAATTGTCAAAAACTTTCAAACAATTAATGATCAATAATTTCAAAAGTGTTCAAAAACATACGAGCTATTTAAAGGTTATAAGAGCTCGAACGATTTAAAATTCTGGATTGAATTTAGTTTTTAAATTTTTATGTTGAAATATTAAATTTAATGTAAAATGCATTGATACATCTGGTTTTTATTAAATACTTCAGTCTGAAGATTCTTCGATATTTTTTTTTAATTTTTGGATGAAAATAGATTCAATAATTTCACGTTCATAAGTGTTTTGTTCCCTTTCTAAAATTCTAATGTTTTAAAAATAAAAATTAAAAAAGTGATCAAGATTCCATGAGTGCTGAGACAAACCAGTGTTTAAATTTGCCATTTCACAATATCTCTTATGCGCAGCAACTATAGTTTTTAATCTTCTGTCAGTTTCCGCGATGTAAACTTTATTGCAATCAGTGCATTTTATTAAGTATGCGACACCTGATAAATTTTCAACCTTTTCTAAATCTTTTTTATTCGAAAGAAAATTATCGAAAGTGTGGTTATTTTAAAAATAAAAGTTGATGTTAAAATTTATTCAAAGAACGTCTTAGTCTTTCAGAAAGACCTTTAACGTAAGGTAACGTCTGCTTTGAATCAGTTTTAATGTATTTGTTTAATCATTTTTTCTGCTGATTATTTTTGTGTCAAAACCTTTAATTAAACCATTTTTCTGACTGAAAAAATGGTGAGAATCAAAATTTAAATACCACCCTCACGACGGCGGTTTCTTATTTATACCAATTAGTTATCAAATCACCTTCCAACGTTTTTATAATCATCAAATCTAGAACATTTAAATTTTCTTTTGAATTAAAAAGAATTAAAAAAGGTGAAAAATTTATCAGGTGTCGTATACTTAATAAAATGCACTGATTGCAATAAAGTTTACATCGCGGAAACTGACAGAAGATTAAAAACTAGAGTTGCTGAGCACAAGAGAGATTGTGAAATTGCAAATTTAAACACTGGTTTGTCTTAACACTCATGGAATTTCGACCACTTTTTTATTTTTATTTTAATAACATTAGAATTTTAGAAAGGGAACAAAACACTTATAAACGTCAAATTATTGAATCTATTTTTATCCAAAAAATATATAAAATTAATTAATATAAAATTCATATATAAAAAGAAAAACACTTTGTTTTTTAGAGAAGGATTTTTTTCCTGATGAAAGCCCGCAGGGACAGCCAAAACGTTGAAAATATGACGATTTTTTAACAACTACAATCGTTTTTTGTCTGTTTAAATTGCACCGTAAGAACGAAATAAGAAAATAAGTAAATTTTCTTCAAATTTTTGATATCGTATTCACGGTCTAAAAAATAGGAGAAACAACTGGAGTCTTGCTCCAAAAAGTTCGTTCAGATCATTCTTATGTTTAAATTCTAAATTGTAATTGATATAATTTTGCTTTACTTAACTGAAAACCTAAAAATTATATAGTTTATTAACGAGAAATTATTCCAATTTTAATTTTTTCTACTTTACAATTATTTAGGTGTAAAGAAATTTAATATAAAATTTTTAAATATTGACTAATTTTCATTTGAAACAACAAAAGCTCGAACGCGTAAATTCAAAATCAAAATTTTTACAAACTTAAATTATTTAACTTAGAGACAAATTTGGAATTTTGTTAACATGTCATAATTCGAATGTTAACCTTTTCAATTTCAAAATTATTTAAAAATAAAGGATTTTAATTAAAAAATGTATAATTTTCGAAAAATGTTATATTGGAAAGCACAAAATTTTAAACGCTTAAAATCTTAATTATAATTTATACAATTTTTAATTATTTAAATTAAAAGAAAATAGTTCCGAATTTTGTTATGCTATTATTTCAATTTTAACCTTTTATTTTTTTAAATTATTTAGCCATAAAGAATTGGAACTTAAAATTGAAACAAAAGCTTCACAGTTTAAAATCAAAATCATAATTTATAAAACTTTCAATTATTTTAATTAAAACAAAATAGTTTGGAAAATTGTTAATATGACATTATTCCAATTTCAAATTTTTCCGATTAACAATTATTTAGGTACAAAGAGTTTTAATATAATATTGTAAAATTTTAATTAATTTAAATTTGATACGACAAAAGCTTAAACGCATGAATTATAAATTCAATTTTTACAATTTAAAATCATTTAAATTATAGCCAAATTTGGCATTCAGTTAACATTCACAATTATTTAGCAAAACAGGATTTTAATTGAAAATTGTATAATTTTGAAAAATTTAGATTTGATATAACAAAATTTTGAAAGTTTAAAATCTAAATCGTCATTTATACAATTTTTTAATATTTAAATTAAATACAAATAGTTTTCAATTTTGTTAAAATAATATTACATCAATTTTAACCTTTTCCATTAAACAATTAGTACGAAATACAAGATTCCAATGAAGGATTATATAATTTTGAAAAATGTAGAGGAAACTACAAATTTAAATTATTTAAGTTAGAGCCAAATTTAGAATGCTGTTAACATGCTATTATTGCAATGTTAAACTTTACAATTTAACAATTATATATCAATAAAGAATTTTAATTTAAAATTGTTCAATTTAAAAAAATATTTGAAACAGCATTTTGAACGTTTAAAATCTGAATCATTATTCATAAAATTTATAATTATTTAAATTAAAGCATACTATTTTAGCATTTTGCTAACTTAATATTATTTTTGTTTTAACCTTTCTTGTTATACAATTAGTAAGCAATACAAGGCTTTAATGGAAGATTGTATAATTATGAGAAGTTTATATTTGAAATGACAAAAGTTTGAACGTTGAAAATTCTAAATTACAATTGATATAATTTTTCTTTATTTGAATGTAAAATAAAAAATTGTGAAGTTTTTCAACATGTAATTGTGTCAACATTAACCAGTTTTATTTTACAATCATTTAACTATAGACTATTTTAATTAAAAGTTCTACAATTCTAAACATTTTAAATTTGAAAGGACAAAATCTTGAACGTGTAAATTAAATTCTGTATCAAAATCTTTCCAATTGCAGTTATTTTGAGTAACCACGCATTTAATTCAGATAATTTAATTATGTATTTTGTTAAATTATAGAAAAATAATTATGCAAAGTGGAAGGTTTAACTTCACTTGATGAAAATCGTAATCAGAATGTAAAAACTTACTGTGCTCCTTAGATCGCTGCAAATACATTTGCATGGCTTTGCTGATTTTCTTTTTTGGCAATCCCGTATTATAAATTTCGGTTTGCTCGAGTAACAGTTCTTGTGTGGAATATGAACGTTTATTGGCATTCTGCAATTACACAATAATTATAAAAGATTATAAAAAGGTAAATAATGAAATTTTGAGGTTATCTTCTTCCGCTAAGAGACTAAGAATCATGACGATAGAAAACTGAAAGTAGTTAAACTTACCTGAATACTCGTTATTACACATGAATTATTAGAAACAATGTTCCTTGCTTTAACAATATTTTTACAATTATTTAAATAAAATATAAATGCACGTGAACTGGAGAACGCCATTTTTCTGTTCCCGTCGGCAGTCGGCACTCCGACTTCCGAGTGCTGCCAACATGAAGAAATCGATATTCCCAGTGTATGGGGGGAAAATTGTACTTTGTGGCTGGTATGCTTGTAGCTGTAAATGGAACTTTAAATTCAAATCGTAAGTAATGTTTGACTTAATATACAATATTATCATTAATAAATTTATAATAGCTAATTCATAAAATTAATTTTATAAACAATATTTTTAGAAAATTATTTTCATCATTATATTTATGACTATTTATTTTAATCAATATAGATAAGTTTTGAACCAAACAGTTGAATCTTCAACTAAAATAGATATTTTTATAACCAAAAATGGAATAGTCAAATTTGCAGTGTAAACCATAATTTTAAAGCAAACAATCTAATTTCTAATCACTAAAATTAAACAAAGCAAAAGAATTTTTAATTATCTAATTGAATTCTCAACCGACAACATTAATTTTTAAACAAACATACGAAAAATAAAGTAGATAAATCGTGACAAAATAGTTAATTTTTCACTAAAATAAAACAAAAATGATCAACAAGAAAGTTAAATTTTCAACCAAAGAGGAGAATGAGAACAAATCCATTTTTGACGAAGTATTTTAGCTTTCAACCAAATAGTTAAGCTTTCAACAAAAATATTCATTTTTAAACAAATTGAGTTTAAATTAATTTGATAAATTCGTTAAATTTAGTTAAAAGATGAATTTCCCACCAAGAAAAATAATGTTTATGTTTATTACTTTTATTATAATTTATTATTATTATTATTTGTATTATAATCTGAAAATTAAATTTTTAGAATCAAACTTCTCTAGGTTTAAAAAAGGGCTTACCCATACGGACTGCTTTGATAATTGCCTGACTCAGCAGGGTCCATTTTCATTGTTAAAATATTTCGTTTGTGTGATCAACTTTTCCAAAAAATAGTTTCATTTTTTAAAAAAGAAGAAATTCTATGCAAATTTTGTTCTTTATAATTAATAATAGTATAGAATAAATACAGTTCATATATCATACGTGTAAAATTATTTATTGAATTAAATCACTGCAAATCAAATCAAAAAAACTATCGAAAGCTTTTGGGAATTTAAAGTGACGTATTAAAAGTTTAAATAAAATACTAACACTAAGGTAACATGTTAACGTCTCTTAGTAAAGATAACAGTAACGCTTTACACATTTTAAGGGTGTAACGATAATATTACGCGTTACTTTTCACTGGTTTTAAGTAGCTACAAAGATATTATTGAAAATATTGCAGTTTAATAATATTGAAGAAATGATTTGCTAACAAAAATCTGAAGTTTTTAATTAACTAAAAGAAGTAGTTCTATTTCATTTAGAGGATTCTGGAAAAAACAAATATATTAGATTTGAAGAAGTTTCAATTATTATTATTATTATTATTACACCATTAAGCCATTTCCCTTTCGGGGTAGGCGTGACTCACTCGGCAGGGGAAAGGAGTAGTGTGTGGATGGGATAGAGATTTTTCAGATTGATCCAGAATTCTCGTGCTATTTATGTAAATAACACGTTCGTTCCGCAACACTGCTCCGACCCAGGTTGCTGATCAATCTCTCTAGCAATCACCCCAAGCGAAGAACCTCACGAAGCCGTTATGTAAGGTTCCCCACTTGGGTCAAGACCTTTAATTTAAGAAATTATAAATTTTAGGATTAATAATTTAATTTTCCTGTATATTTTTTATAATTTATACTTTATAATATTTATTTATGATTTATTTATTCTTTACAATTTAACTTCAATTTCAGAAAGAAAAGTGTATGAAAAATCCAGAGATAATTAAGTTATGTAGAATTAAACAAATTTCAATTTAATAATGATTCAAAATAGTAAAGTGGAAATTTTACGCATCTCAAAAATTAAAAAACTAAAAAATGAAACTTAAATCAATATCATTTCAAGATGGATTTGCAAATTATATTTTTAAAAGTATTTACCCACAAAAATAACATGGTTCAAATTTCCTAGTTTTGATCAAAAACACGCATTCAATTCTGAACAGCCTCACAGCCGGCACTTTTGTCCTATTCATTTGTTTGTTCACTAAATATTTCTACAATGTGTAAAAAAGACTATTTTTTTACTTAAAATCTTTTATGCCTGAAAAACTGCTTAGGTAAACTTTATTCAGTCTTAAATCAATGCAAGAGGACTTCCAAAATACAAATAATTTAATTATTAATAAATTTAATTGCTAATTATTATTTTCACATTTATTTTCATATTTTATTTTTATAATTATGTTTATATTATTTATATTATTATGTTTGTATATTCATGATTTGTAAAAATTATGTTTTATCACCAAAAAATACTTAAATATGAGGTTTTCTTATATTTGGATTTCCCAAAATCTTCTCATTTCCTGCAAATATACCTAATCGTAATATCTGCTTGATAATATTTGGCAAAATATTGCATTTGAAATTATAATATTTACACAAATTTGAGATTTTGGCAGTTTCAAAAATCGGGTTTTAAATCAAAGCAGCTTCAGATTGAATAATAAAACTGCATTTTCAGATTCATTCAAACGATTTTCCCAGGTTAAACCGCTCAAATTTTGAGTTTATTGATCTAAGTTGATATCAGAACATTTTAATTGTTATATTTGACCAAATACTATTAAATTTGTATTATTTTTAAGCATATCTGTAGCAATTATGGCGATAAAAAAAATTAAACATGGGAAAACTTTACATTTTAATATTTTGCCACAAGAATTTTTTTTTCCAGGCTTAAAAAAATGTTCTCTGACAGTTTCAATGCAAAGGAATTTTTTCTAGGCGAAAAAGCCAAAATGTAGAATTTGTTCATATAACTTACTGATAAAAAATGTATTTTTATTTTTATTAAAATATTGCCAAGCGAATAGTATTTTTATGAGTGTTTGCAACTATTCAAACTATTAAGGAAATCCAAATCTGAAAAACCTAAAATTTAAACATTTCGCCTTAAAAACTGTTTATAACAAACATTATTGCTAATTTCACCATTAGTTTTGTGATTTAATGTCATTCAGAGATTAATACGAAAATTTTTTTGCATACATAATTTTTTAACCTTTAATAATACTATTTGCTAATTTGTTTATAAAACTATTTTTATTAATTAAATATACTAATTAGCAAATTATTTGTCTTCTGTGAGAACCTATGGATTTATGTAACACAATATAGAATTTGCCGAAGCAGCTATTATAGCGTAAGAAATTGCTAAGTAAATAATATCACTTTTTTATACTTTGAGTGAAAATTTGTTGTATAAAAAAATAAAGAAGACAAAAGTTTTCACCTTAAAGCTCTTCCGAATTTAGTGTACTTTAATTCTGTTTTAAAATTTAATAGTCCTACCAAAATTGAAGGCTCTAAACTTTTTTGAACGGAAAAAGTGCATTTCCTTCCACTGTACGGCAAAGTTCAGGTTTTTAACAACCACAAATGAAATTTGGTTGGGATAACATCAAAACTAGTTTCTGTAACAACTACCGTCTATAAGTTGCGTACATTTTATTTTTCTTTAATAATGCACATAAGAGAACTAAATGAAGAAAACTGAATTTAGACTATAAAGCAGTAAATAGATTCTAATCACAGTCAAATTAAATAATAAATCCAGCATAAACAAAGATTAACATTCCTCTTCCATAAAAGTTACGTAACATACTCATTGCTCTTCCAGATCATTTTTAAAAAGCATCAAAGAGCTGAAAATTGCTTCGTTTTTAGCAAAACTTGGATCAAAATGAACTCTCTTTTTTCTGGGTGGTAAAGATGGAGCGCTAATAAGTCTTCAGATAAATTCTGGTCGTGGCGTTCATCGATAGCAGTTTGTCCCGACAACCACAGTGCTGCCGCATCGCTCGCTCTATATCGAGAGCCCTCCCGCGAGTCTCGGCTCGCAGCGGGCCAAAGCTCGGTTAATCCGTCGGTCTCAGTTTTTCCATCTTTTCCTTGCCGTTTCTCTTTCCAACCAACAGACGAATGAGGACTAGTGCATTCACCATCGAGTTATTATTTAACATCAGGTCACCAGACCGGACATCCGGGTTTCAATTTCCGTTTTCGCCTCACTGTCATCAACTTCCTTCTAAAGAAAAATCATGGGAAACGCCCCGAGGAAATCCCATTATCCAAAACATGTTTCCTCTTCGGGGAGTGGAACGAAGAAGGTACACTGGGAAGGTCCAGGTAACTTTGTCTTTCTTCAGCACATTTTACATTTACCTAAATCACCAATACCGTAGGTCGCTGTCTCATATTCAACCAGTACCTAATTTTAGACCTCTTGAATGTTCCGCGACTTTCAGCACATGCTGGAATCAACAAGTGAGGGAAGTTTGCAAGGGCTTACAGGTTGCAAGGCTACCCTCTTTTTTGTGAAAGAGTTATTTGATTCGGTATCCGATGTCGTCTCACGAGACCATCCGCCCGGAGCTACCCAGTGGTTTAAGCTTCTGGTTGCCAAATGCTCTTCGTTTTATTTCGGGAGAGCCACGTGCAGCTATCCGTTAGGTCGCGTGCTTCTACAATACATACATATTGTATGAAACGAACCCTATTGCATGTCGCGTCACAGTTTTTATGCTTTTGTTAGAGTTAAAGTCAAAGACTGTTTAAAAATATTTTGCTCGAGGAATCTAATGCTTGTTTTTTATAATGTGTTCCTCCTATTTCGAGAACACCAATCTAAAAGTCTTCTTTTCAATAACATCTGAAAAGTGGATTAGGAAACGATCTGTTTCTACGTAGATTTTTTAACGCTGAATCATGATCTATAAAAGAAATCTCTCGATCACGTCATGGATTTTGTATTCCTTCGTGAAAACAAATATATCATTTTTAATTCTAAAGTAGATTAGCTTTCTTCTTTGCTACGCTTGACAACAATATCCAAACTGCAATTATGGTTCTTCCTATACAGTATTTGATTTACCTAATATAAATAAAGTTAATCTTCCACTACGTAATTCTGGCTTGCAGCATTTATTGAGAAAAACCATATGCTTGTGGTAACCTAAACAGTTTACGCATAAACATTATATTTCTGCCTTGGAACTCTCGGACTGAAAATCTCAGAATGAACACATAATATGCATTACTAGTGTATTTCTGGTTGAAGACTTTAAATTAACAGACATTTAAATAAAAAATATATATTTTCCAGGTCTGCCTGCAGCACCTGGGAAGCCGATTCTCATCCCCGGAACAGAAGAAACGCAACCAGATGTAGTTGGTATCCGATGGGAGCGATCACCAAGTAACGGAGGGTCGGCTATTATTGGTTATTTAGTTGAACATCGAAAAGTGGGTGCTCCAAACTGGGTTCGTTCCGCACCGGTTTTGTGCACATTTCCTGAAATGACTCTTAGTGGCCTTGAACCAGGATGGAGGTACCAATTCAGAATCAGGGCCCAAAATTCCTTAGGGCTCTCAGAACCCAGTGAGATATCAGATGCACTGACTGTTACCCTTCAACGAGCTGCTTCTTCTTCACCTCAATTCGACCTTGAATTGAAAGACTCGACTGCACTTGAAAATGAGCAGGTATAAACATCGATCAGTTTGAAGAATGATTATAAAATATTTTACTGTCACATTTATTGATCATCCTTAATTTACAGACGGAATTCGAAGTGCGATATACAGGAACACCAACACCTAAAATCGCCTGGTTCAAAGATGGTTTTGAGATATTTAGCAGTCGACGAACGAGAATCAACACTGAAAATGGAAAAAGTAATCTTTTAATCCATCGTACTGCTCTCGATGATGAAGGTGAAATCAAGTGTACGGCAACAAACAGAGCTGGACATGTCAGCACGAAAGCAAGACTGATGCTTGAAGGTCTTTACGCTCTTTAACATATTAATCATATTATATTTTACATATTGTTTTATATTGAATAATTCAACTTCTTCAATATTAGCACCCCCACGAATTCGCCTTCCACGTCAATACGAAGATGGGCTTCTTTTTGAGCACGGAGAGACCATTAGACTGAAGGTATCACTTTGCGGTCGACCTACACCCGAAATCAGTTGGTATCATGATGGGGAGATAATCAATAAAGACGAAAGACACGTTTTTGAATCAAATCCTGGCGAGAGCATTCTGAAGATACCTAATGCTACAAGAAAAGACCGAGGAGAGTATAGTGTGAAAGCTGCAAACAAGTTGGGTGAAGACGTCGCGTCCTTTTTAGTCACCGTCACAGGTAGGTAGGTAGAGGTTGCCAGACAACTAGCAATTGCGTAAAAGATGTTTCTGGCATTCGAGAGATGTTCTTTATTTATTTTTTTTTGCTATAGATCGACCTTCTGCTGCGGGCAAAGCTACTGTATCTATGACTTTGGGAAGGTCAGTTTCTCTTACGTGGAAAGAACCTGAAGACGATGGTGGTTGTAAAATTGGAACCTATATAGTTGAATACTATAGAGTAGGTTTACATTTTTTCCAAAATATTGATTGTTTTTAAATTGATAATATTGAGTTTATGTCCTGTCTGTTCTTTTAGGAAGGATGGGATATGTGGCTCAAGGCTGCATCATGTCGACAAACTTCAACGACCTTGAGTGAATTGATAGAAGGTTCAGAATATCGTTTTCGCATTAAAGCAGAAAACCCATACGGTGTCAGCGATCCTAGTGAGGAAAGCGACGTTGTATTCATTCCGGATTTAAAACGAGGGTAAGTAATATTTATCTAGTGAAAAAGACATCGATACCACATTTTTAAATTTAGCAATAGATTCCTCGTTAGAGAAAACCTAACCATATTTATTTTTATAAAAATACAGAATTACAGGTCCATTGATGAGTGGAAAATCACAAAGTCATCGAGAAATTCACAGAGGCAGAAGCGAGAAACGAGAAGTAAGCTTCGTGGAACCAACTCAAAGGACTAGGAGTTTAACTAGAGAAGAGGGTTATTCTAGAGAAGGTCCAGTAGAACGGTCTGTGTCGTCGCAACGTCTTACATCTAGTCAAGGAAGACCTTCAAGAGCTGACAGTAGAGTTACGTTTGGTTTAGACACTGTATATCCAGTAGAGGAAATGCAAACTCCTCCACCAAGGCATAAATCAAAGGACCAAATAAATACGGAGGAAAATAAAATAAATAAACTGGTAAGTCCTATAGTCTCTATTTTTCCACTTATATAACCCAAATGATACAAAATATAATTTTTTTCCAGGCAATAGATCCGCGGGAGGGTAAAGCTAATTTAGAACCTGTCAAACAGTCAACATCGGTGGTAGTTACACCTACCTTTAATGACTCGGGTGGTCTATCACCAGTCCCTCAATCGAGATCTGGAACAATTTCTTTCTCTAAGGAAAAAAGTCTAGTTCCACCTAAGCCTCCTAGGCTTCACGATCCACGAAAACAAGCACCTTCAGCTCAACCAGATCGAACTCATCTCAGTCCCCCCAGAACTGCGCATTCCACTCTGCAAAGAGAAGATCGTTTTAATGACCCTGCATCTCAAAAGGAACCAAAAAAACTCGAACTGAAGGGAGATTTTTCAGATTCTGAACCTGCTTCTTTAGGAGAGGATGATGAGAATATACATGGCAGCTCGGAGTTCATGTTGGTCTTGTATCCTGAAAGGGAAGGAGATCGAGAACAAGGAAGAATTTTAGACAATACTCCAGTTGAGTACATTACGAGCACCGAACAAACAGGTACGGGAAAAGTGCATTTTTCTATTCGACCCTTAAAAAAATGATTCTTGTTTTATATTAAATTAACGTTTTGATTTCAGACATGAACCACACGAAGTCACAAATCTCTGAAAGTGAAGAAGAGGACTTAGTTCCACCGCCGATGTCTCTTTCTTTGCCCGAGTTGTTTAGTACTGATCATCAGGTTGTTGAAATCATGCGTGAAGCAGTCAGTTCTACCGAACTTCTACATGAACGTGCTATGGAGCGTTTTTATCGTGCAGTGGCTGTTGAAGAAGCAGTTGATGAAGCTAAGCGTAAAGCTCGAAAGGAAAGAGCAGCAAGTGAATCCAGGTCTAGAAAAGATTCAACATATACAGATACTACCGATAGATATGCACTTTTTGAACACAGGACATCCATCCGTAGAAAACTTTCCAATTCTGGTGCTCATGCTGCATCCTGGCTAGCAAAAAGGGATCATAGAAGATCTAGCGATAGTCAAACAAACACACTTCGCGTGCCTTTCAGACTACCAGCTGCTGCTGCTTTGCAGGATGTTGCTTCTGATCCTAATCTTGCTTCACAAGGTATGTCGACTTCAAAGATGGAACCGTGGACTGCAGCTGACGATGCTAAACAACTGCGCAGGTGGCACGATTCAGGAATGAATCTCTCAATGAAGCAAACGACTTCCGCAAGGGTTGAAACACATATCGGTGGTATAGAGAGTACTTGGAAGGAAGGCAGTGAAACGATGAAGGAGTATCACTTAGAGACAGTGGAGACCCAAAGTGTAGAAACTTCAATTGCATCCTCCGAAGAGGAAAGTAGTTATGAGGATTTAAGGCAATTCAGGGCCCGAATTATGGCCATTCCTGTTGTTAATGAAGAGGATACTTACCATCCAAGAGGGAGACCAGTTCCTCACGTTAGTCCAGAACCACCACCTCCGGTACCTCCTCACAGAATTCCTATCCTAGACATCACACCTGCAGATACAATACAATATTCTATTTCTTCTCCACCTATTTCGCCGACCAATATTGTACCTAAATCAATATTGAAGAAACGGGTCGAAATAGAAGTAGTACCAGTGAACAAATTTGGTAGACCAATTCCACCCGAGAAGCCTATTGAAATGGTACGGCCACATACAGATCAGGGATCAGTAAACCTTAGAAATAAATCTTTATTAAACCTTCCAGATCCTACAACAGACATGATACTTTCCGAGTCTGACATCGATAATGAGAACGTTATCTCGGCAGCAGAAGTTGCTAGAAATCGTAGAAGACCACCAAAACAATTATCCAAGGCTTCTGTAACTTCCTCTGATGGCGAAGAGGAGAAAGAGGAAGAAAAAATGGCTGTAGTCAGTCACTATACCGAAATTGTTAAAGAATACTCAATGAATCATAGTCCATTCCCTCCTCGTCGAGTGGTGACACCTACTTATTCTCAAAACCAAGACCAGTTGCAAAATAAAGAGGATTCGGAAAAATACAAAAGTTTTGTGAAGAGTACTGTTCGTCCTTTTTCCCCACCTAGAGCGAAAAGTGATTATTCGTCTGACGAAAAATGCAACATAAAGGCCGTTGTCCGTACATTTTCCCCACCTAGAGGAAGAGATTATTCTTCCGATGAAAGAAGTAATGAGAGGGCATATGTTGCTCGTACTTTTTCGCCACCTAGAGGAAGAGGTGATTATTCTTCTGATGAAAAAAAGAACGAGAAGACACTTTCTGCTCGTACTTTTTCACCACCTAGAGGAAGAGGTGATTATCTTACTGATGAAAAAAGTAACGAGAATAAACTTTCTGCTCGTACTTTTTCACCACCTAGAGGAAAGTGTGATTATTCTTCTGACGAAAAAACTGATACGTCGAAGAATATTGTTCATCGAAAGAAGATGGATGAAGGGAAAGAATATGAAAAAACTCGACAACATAGATCCAGAAAAAATAGCGCCCGATCAAGAAGTACCACACCATCGAAATCGGAGAAAGACACCAAGAAACGAAGTAGACCTTCTTCTAGACATGAATCACCTACTTCAAGGTCTAGGAATGTTTCTTCTGAAAGAAAAAATTCTTCAAGATCAACTTCGAAAAATAGAAAGGCTGCATCTGCTGAAAACAGTAGGAAATCTGTTGAGCGATCAACTGCTGGACGCAAATCGAGTCGCCCGTCATCACGATCTAGTTCTAGAGACCGGATCCGTGCAGATACCCCTACGGAAGCTAAAATGGAACGTCTTCATCGTGCCCTTGAAGAAAAGAAGTATCGTTCAAGAAGGTCCTCTAGGCATGAGAGAGAAAGTAGTCACAATGAAAATATAAACTATAGTGCCAATTCTAATCATGAGCTGGCAATTGAAGCCGAGAAGAACGTTAGGTCAACGGTCAGTTACGTTACTGATGTGATTTTACTGATGGCAGCTGTCTATGTCTACCTATTCAAACGAGAAATTTTAGCAATTCCCATTATCGGTCTTCTTCTCTACCGACGAATACAACAGGGAATCTGGAATCTTCTTCCCAAATGGTTGCGCGGTCCTAAACGTTAATTTACTTTCTAATTTATGATGATTGTTTATGAGAAAGTTGAACTGAAATTATAGAACTGCTTGAGACTTGGTGTTAAAATGTAAATATTGGGAAACTACCCCTAGTCCTAGTCAATTTTTCAACCTTTTATGAAGTTTTGTTTCTACTTTACAAATTTATTACCTTCGAAAATGGTTTATTTCGTTTTTTACGAAGAAATATGTCTGATTATTGGTTTACATTAACAATTGTAATTATAGGAAATCAAGAACCAAAGAAAGAAATATATAAGTGAAATAATATTTATGTCTTATTAAACATTCCTTTTCGTTTCGTCATCCTAAAGTGGAAATCAGCAAAACAAGTTTTCTTTTGTATACATCCTAATACGAACATGCAGACGGAGACGAAGAATGATGGAATTCCAATCTGCAAATTAGGTTTAAATATATAAATCCCATCTAGACCACTCTGATTCAGAATTAGTTCCTCATTCCTTCTTGTCCATTTCTCCGGCTTTCCGCTCCCATGTACGTCTAGGTATGGCCATAAAATATCTCAAAGAATGAGTGTACCAGGCCCGACGAATTACGTCAGGTCAAATCGGCGCATGCCTTCTTGTGCGCCGCTCTAAAACGACTAAAATCTGAGGAGAAGAAACGGAATCGTCGAACGTAGTGACGATTTTAGACCAGAGCTCTCGCTTGCAGTTCTCCTACCATCAGATTTCGTGGTGCAGGGTGTGCGGCGGTTCGAAAGTTTCGGGGAAAAGAGAGAAAGATAAACTTAGAGAAAGACGGAACGAAAGGAAGTTTTCGCCACGCGAAAAACGGGTAGTGTCGGGAGTTATGTCAAAGCCAGAAAGAATCGTCAATCAAATTACCTGACGGAATGACTCTAACAGGTAAGCCATAACCGGGAAATGAATAATTCCCTTCCACCTTTCGGAATTCCATGCTTATTGGTACCGGTACCAAATAAAAATCCAAGGTCGAGAGCTTAAAGTAAGATGTTCAATTAATTCTTTATTGAAATTGACAATTTTAAACTTCCAAATACTTACTTGCCAAATTTGCAGATCTGGCAATACATTTTTCATCGTCATAAGATAGAAATAGTAGAGGATTTGCTAAATGAACGAATCCCTGGAATGTTGTAATAGACTTTTTCGTCTTGAATATAGAATAATTTTACGCGTGGGAAATTTAACATGCATATGCTACACCATTTTAGAGTGCCTAAAGAACGAATTATTCTAAATGAAAAGGTCTATAAAGGTTTTTCTCTTTTTTGAATCCGTCGAAACACGTAGACGAGGGTCGGTTGCTCTGAACTTGGGAGTGTACTTGAAGAATATTCTGAGAGTTGGCTAGTCTTTATAAACACAGTTGCATAAACAAGGAAAATGATTGTTTCGTAAATAAAATGTTAAGTACGAAGTATTCAATACTTTACCCGCTGATAGTGTATTCTAGTGAACTGTCATCGCCCTAAAGAGCTTCTGGGTTAAAAATAGAAGATACGTCTGAAGTCTGACGTGCGCTGACAGAATGGTTCATTATCGATAAACTTTTAATGACCGAAGTATTTTCTGGATCTGGAAATTCAAGGATATTTAAGAATTCCCTTCTCCGTTTTTTGTCTTTAAATGCGGTATAGTCGTCTTTAAGAAGAAAAATAAAAGAAAAGAAGGTTTGAACGCGCTTGAGTCTCGATTCTTATAGACGATCATTTAAGGCGGTATTTTTAGAAAGCCGGTTAGTCGAACTTAAAGAAAACTTCATTGCGGTTTGAATCGCGTTCCTGCTTTTCCAAACATGCACTCTAGGAAAGTGTTTTTTGAAGGATTAGAAAATGAAAAGTATTTTATAATTGCATTCTTGCAGATCATTCGTCCGGAGCCGAAGCATCGCTATGGGACGAGGAACAGGAAATAAAAGCAAACAGTCGATCGGAGGAGGACATCATAATTTCGGTGAAATTGCGATCTGCCGAAGTTTGCAAGGATCTTCAGTTCGAACTGTACGTAAATTAAAAATGTTTAGCCTTGTCATTAAATTCGGTCAGTTGGCTTGTAGATTTTGTGTGCCTTCGAAAGTCGTAAATATGTTCTGTCTGGTTAAAATTAAATATACTAAAGTTGAATATTGCAACTATGGTAGTTAGAGTGTGGACAGTGGAATACCGAAAAACTATGTCACTAGAATTAAACTTCAACTGAGAAACTATCTGTAAAAAAGAGAGAAGTTTCTAACTTCAAATTCCTTTCTACCAAGTCATAATATTTTTGGCACAGCCAAGTTTAATGCTTTTCTTTGCTCGATTAGTTTTGTGATTAATCTTGAATAAAATCTCTATAGTTTCACATTTTTCGGACATCTCTATCCAGGAGTATGAGGACACTTAAAAAAATAAGCGTCAAATAAACCTCTACATTTTTTTGTGACAAATAGAGATTGAATTAGCGAGTTACAAAAACCTGCCTAATTTCTGATTTTTCCCAATTTTCGAGATTCAACTTCAACTCCAATCAAAATCTATATAGGTAAAATCTATAGGTTAAACGAAACGTCAAGATATATTAAAATAATGGTAAAAGTATGAAAGCGACGCAAAATTAACCTTAAAATCTCCTTTTTAAAATTAGCCCAAGAAATTGTAACCATATTTCATGTATTCCCAATTATCATAAAAAATGATGAGCCATACGCAAGATGAAAATCGGTCAGTCAAGTGGCGATTAGATCTCATTAGGGTGGTCCGAAAATTCGACTTTCGGTTTTTTATGATCGATCGCTCCCCAATGTGTTTATTTTTCAGAAAAAGAAATTTTCTAGTATCGTTTTGATCGTTCAAAACGATACTAATCAAATTAAATTAACTTTTTATAAATTAAAGTTTGGTCACCTCTTTAGGATTGTTAAGTGAATAATTCCCACTTAATCAATTCAAAGGTTTACACCGCAACCCTCTTATAATGTCGCCGGCAATGCCCCAAAAAATGCAAAATACCAATTTTATGTCTAATTCATGCTACATGCCGTATTTTTCCTAAATTAATTATGTTCATTCAATAAATAACAAGTTTAAAAGTAGTTTTTAAAATTAATTATCATTTATTTTAACAGTAATTACTTGTTAGAAACAAAAAACTTTTTTTCGGCTGTAAAGTGTGAAAAGTTATTATTTTTCGGGATACATGATACAGTTGATGAATTTCAAGGATGATATTTCTAACTTAACAGATTTGATAATTATTTTAATATTTTTTTATATATTTAAACAATTGCTTGTCTGTTAAGCACAAGGAGTTTTTTTGGAGTTAACAACACAATTATTTAATATTAAAAACGATATTTTTCGTTTAGGATATTATGAAATTGTTTAAACAATTGTCATGTGTTGAGCAAATTTTTTCATCCTGTAAATCGTGAACAGTTATTATTTTCTGAAATGAATAGCTAAAAGTGAAACATGAAAAATTAGGGTATATAACTTCTGACATAAGAAAATACTATATGATAAACGACATTGTGTGAAATTAAAAAACAAACAAACAAGAATTTGCTCCACATCGCAAGTGGATGATTATTATTAATTGTGTACATCATTTCGAAACTGTCTTTCACAATAAATTTCACTCTTAATATTTATTAACTGCTTCATTAATTCCATAAAATAGTAACTTCTAAATTTGCAAGGGTAAACCATTGTTTAAACAACGGAAAATTGTTAAAATAATTGTTTAACGTCTTAAAAAAACATCAGTGTTAGCATTCATTAACTGCGCTAATAATTACAGAAAGTAAAAACTTATTATGATTCACATGAAAAAAATTATTTAAATAATTGCCAAATATCGATAAAAAATATATTATCCTCAAGATTTTATACTTGTGTCAATAATTTGAAAAAATAATATATTTTTACGATTCACATGGAAAAAATGGTTCAAACAAATAATAATTGTTTGAACAATTCAAAATTAGTTAGAAAATATTCGGAAACTTTTCACTTATCAAAAAAAATCAAATAAAAAAAACTAAGACCGAAAAAAAATTGAAACAAATACCGTCTTTAGCATAAATTTGTCATAAAAGTGCTACTTTGCATTTTTGGGACATTTGCTATCCAGCTGGTCAAACGTTCAATCACAAAAATTAGTAACAAGCACTTCTTTGTCCATTCTTTCGAACCCCGAGCTTTTTCTATTTATAGTGGATGTTAATTTCTCAAGCTTGGGGGCACATATTAATGTTGGCCGACTTGAAAAAATAGGAATATCTATTGCCGAAAAACGAACAAATTGAGGGGGGATTGATCACTAGAAATCAAAATTTTAATTTTTACAGGTATAAATTTAGCGTCCTTTACTCCATAGTCTCCTTTTCCCTGTGCGATTTTTGTCTTGCCCATGTCTTATCATTTGTTATTCAACAAGTAAACATTTTAACAGTTCCTTGGGTTCACTTTGAAAAAGAGATTTTTAAGCTTATTGCGTCGTACTTGTAAGTTTCTACCATTATTATTTGCACGAAGTGACTATATGTTTTTAATCAGATGTTTTTTAGGTGCCCTCAAAATTCTGAACGGTACTGTATATCTTGAATCGTCTTTGGAATAAGTAGCCTATAAAAACGTACTGTTTGCCGCGAAATATTGTTTTTAAAAGAGCTTACATATAACATTGGCCACCAATTTGTCCTAATTCCCGTGAAACCATCTTGCGTGCCAAGCATCATCAGAGGGTGTTTATTTCAAGCCACCGTAGATTTAATTATGCGAGGTCGAAATTATTCTGGTCATGTCATTTCGTCGAGTCTGTCTTCAATGCCAGGGACGTGAGCGATCATTGCATTTTCCCATTTCCCTGTGTCCGGTTTAAACCACGTGGATCTTTGCTATATACGAGTGGTACACCAGTGCCTCTTGAGAGTGGGACATCAGTACCTCTTCTAAGAGGTACTGATGCACCACTCTCATATAGGAAAGGCTGAAAGTAACAACCTTTCTCAATATTTTTGAATGCATTAATGTACATACAAAAGAGAGAAGAGACTTGAAGGAGCGCATGCTTGGGATTTTCAAAGTTTGGGCGAATCACAGTTACGCGGACAGACACTGACTACGAAAGAAGGTCGAGACGCCTTCCAAAGCGGCTAAATTCGACTCAAGTCCGCCGGTTGAACGGGGTTCGAGGAAAAATCAAAACAATTTGAACTTTCAATATTGAACGTGCCAAAATTTTGCAAATTTTTTAAAAATGGGTTATTAATTAGGACTATGCAATAGAGATGGTCGACATTTTTTTTATGATCGAGAGCCACTACCCCTTTCCACAATTTGTTCGTTTTCCGGAAAAAGAAATTCCATCTTTTTTTTAACGGTCAACATTAATCCGTCCCCCCGGTTTTTTTAATTAACATCGAGTGTTAAATGGAAAAGGCTCGATTTTTGAAAAAAATGGAAGAAATATGTACTTTTTATTAACTTTCAATCAATGAAAATTTAGTTACCTTAAGGTGACCATCCGTCCGGATTTCGCTGGGCATGTCTTCATTTCAGGGCTTGTGTGAGTTATCCTACAGGATTTTTTACTTTGTCTGGGTTTTTATTCGGATTTTTCAAATCATAAATTTTTGTTTTTCAGTCAACCTTTGGACCTTTTTTTACAAAATGTTATCATTCAATACTATATAACGATTTCTTCGTCAATTTACAAAATAAAGTACTATTAAACATTCCTACTATTCGAAAAATATATGTGTGTGTTTTTGTTATAATGATTAGAATGCATCAGGGTTCAAAAATAAAAATATACAATGTTAAGTGTTGATAAAATTGAATGAAACAGTTAATTAAATAAATCTCTTTTTTATTTAATCCTTTGTATTCTACTGTGCTTTACACTTTCCTATTTCCCCACTATTTGGTCCTTCTTTGTACTCTTTTTCAAACTTTTATGTCCTGCTTTTTCCTCTTCTTTAAACAAATTTTTATCCAGCTTTGTCCTCATTTTTCAAAGCTTTTTGTCCTACTTTTCGGAAATCAATTATGGTTACCCAAGCTGTGTACAATTTATGTTAAAGGCCATATTTGGGGAATTTTTTCAATATGGATTACTTTTATTCAATCATTTACAACTTTTTAAAGAATTTTTAAAGAATTTTTTCCCCTTGTAAATCGTGAAAAAATATTATTTTCCGGAATTAATCACACAATTAAAGCAAGTTAACTGTAATATTTTTATGACAATGTTTGGAAATTTGAGCAATTTTCATTTATCTAAACAATTTTTTGCCTTGAAATTTTGAAAATTTACTTCTTGCTTTAATTAATAACGTATCGAATGAATGTTGAGAGTGATATTTGTTCTGAAAGGCAGTTTTTAAATATTTGAACAATTTTCGTTTGTTTAAGCAAATATTTTCCCAATAAATCGTAAAAATTTCCTTTTTTCTTGAATAAATGATGCAGCTAATGAATATTAGGAGTAATGTTCTTAGCGAAAAGCTTGTTGCAATTATTTAAACAATAATTAATAATATAGTTGGACCTTATATAGGAAAGGTGCTCTCTAAATTTGAATCAGTGAAATTTCAATATTCTTATCGATTGTATTCTATGAGATTAAGTGAGGAGAAAATTTTAATGTATAACGAAAAATAATTGTTTGAGGAAATTATGGTAATGGTATACTATTGAAACTTCTTCAATTTATAACATTTGGATTTGTAAACTCTAGACTTTGATCACCAAAATTATCAAAATTTTAGAGTTGATTTTTCTACATTTTTAAAAATGAAAAATCTCCAATTCAAACATTAAAACTAAAGAATTTTCTATATTTAGGCTTAAAAATTGCACCACATATTTAAAAAAATGATTTCAAACTTACATTGTTTTAAACAATAAACATTTTTAATTCATCGATCCGCAACTGCACACTTAAAAAATTGAAGAATTTTTAATTGCAGAATTGAAGAATTTTAATTGTTAAATCTTTAAAATTTAACTATTGAAAAAAATCGTTTAAAATCCATACCTTTAAAAATCAAATCTCAACAATTTAATAATTCTCAAATTTAAAAAAATGTTCAATTCTAGCTCTTCAAAATTGTAAATATTTGAAATTGAAAAGCTTGTATTACTGACAATTTTAAATTAAAAATTATACAAGTTTTAAGTTCTGGAAGTAAAAATTGTGTAATTTTGATGATTTACATTTTCAATTTTTTCAATTTTGAAAATTTAGAATTGGAAAATCTTGACTTTTGATCTTTAAAATTTTCTAAATTTAAAAAATTTGTATTGATACGTCTTTAAAATTGCAGAATCTCCAATTTCTAATATTATAAAATTGAAAAGTTTTAATTATAAATCTTTGAAATTGAACTATTTATTACGTTTACCAAATATTTTGTCAAAATCATTTAACTTTATATTTTCAACAAACATTCTAATGTTTTTAGATATTTTTACTTTCAATTTAATCTGTTGTCAAATCTAGCAATGTAGACGATGAAATCTGAGATTTTTCACTTCAATACATCTTTGAAAATTGAACAGTTTTCAATTATAAATCAACAAAGTTGTATTATTCTAGAGACATTCAAAAATACATATCTCTTTCATGCACATTCAGAATTTTAGAATCTGGGATTAAAAATGTCTAAGAAAGGCCCATTTAGAAAGACGTACAAAACTTCATATTGTCAAACTATAAATATGCAAAATGGTACAAGTTGGCTTTCCTCAAATCTTTTATGAAATCACTTTTAATATTTTTAACATCTGTCGTCAAATCAAGAAAAGCAGATGACTAAATCTGAGGTTTTATTTAGTAAATAATCTAAAGCCAAGCAACATACAAATATGTTATATCATTTTGGGAGTAGTCATAATTTTATTAACTCTAAAAAGGACTTTGTTTTCATAGATGTTTTATTGAGATGAATTCAAAAATATCAAAATACTAATTTTATTATTACCATTATTATTATTATTATCATATTTATTGAAATTACTGAATTTCACCGTTTTACTAAAATTTTAAACACATAAAAGTTTTATATGGTTAATATGAAAAAAATATTATGCAATATTATCAATGGACCTCCATCTTCCACCAAAAGATATTACGTAATTTATGGATGGCCCCTGTGGACACTAATTGCAAAAGGTTAGCTAATTCGTTTCTTTTTTTCTTTTCTGTACAATTAATATTTATTTATAAATTAATTATACCCTGTTACTTGTTATACGGTTTCAACGCAATAAGTTAATGAAGAAAAAAAGAAAATTAAGTTAAACTCCTTTCTCAGTTTTTCCTACCATGTTTTTATACCATGCATGGCTAAACACAATAAATAAACGAACGATTGTGAATGCAAACACTCTTCATAGCTTTTTCATAAAATTGATTTATTTGGAAATTTAGCAAAATTCGATCACCGTAAATTGAGGCGCAGTCACAATTTACTTGAAAAGGATGTAACTTGGGACGCGCATAATTTCAGATGAACTGGTATATCATTAAATAGGTATCCATGAAGAATAAAAATATCAATCTGATCGATGATACAAGTAAAATAAATTGATTCTGTATCTTTTTATGACTTAAATCGATTAAGCAATCGTGACTTCATAAACGTTTCTATCCTCGAAAAATGAGCCTAAAATCATACCGAAAATGCATTCGCTAGATTAAGTAAAGTGAATCTTCTTCCACTTGATAAACAAACATCTGACACAAGTGCAATTTTTTCAGATAGAAATTAAAAATGAAACTCATCAGCCATTTGACTAAACAAGTCACGATCAAAATTAGAACTACCCTACATTCTCTCTTACCAGTAAGTGCAAAAGCCTCGTTCTGCTTAGGGTCCATGCATAAATAACTACGCAATCGCTTTTTTGGAAGGAGGGTGGATGGGAGTGGGTCAGAAAAATCTTACGATCTGTTACATGAAGGGGGGTTAATTAATAAAGTTACGTAATACTTTAAGCAAATCAAACTCATAAGAAATCCATATTTTCAAAATTATACTATTTCGTTAAAGTTTATTAATTACAATAAAGGATTGTGATAGCTAAGAATCGGAACCTTTTAGGTTGGACCCGCTCCGAACCCGTACCCAAAAAAAAGTCTTCTTGGCCCGGGGTCGGACTGGACCCTTGCTGGACCATTTAGGTCCCTGGACCCACTTCAAATTAATGGTTCCGGTCTCTCGTAATAGCCTTGCAAAGACATCAACCTCGGTATAGTGAAATCAGTATTTCAATTTTTTTGAAGGTTTTCAGTAGCTTATTCGAATTTTCAATACAAATTTAGACACGCTTCGAAAATTATATTTTTCGAAAAAGAAAAAAATCGAAATGTACATCAAACCGGCTTGATTTCCTCAGATCACTACAATGGTTAAAATGAAAACTACTTCTTTTTTTGTGGAAGGAATGGGTTAAAAAGTCGAATTGAATCTTTGAAATTGAGGCTATTCGAATTAATCGAATTTCGAAGATTCGTCTTAACCTATCTATTTAATTTTTTTCCATCATTTTGTAGAAAACAAAATATATAAAAATACAGTCTTTTTAATAATTTTTTAAATTACGATCACTCCAAAAATTATTCAACACTTTTTATGTTTACACGGCTTTAAACTTCTTTTGTGATCTACGTTTTTTTAGATTTCACGACAGACTAAATAGGAAGTAAAAATTTTAAAAGCCTTCAGTAAAATTGGATGATTTTAAAAATAAACAGTCCAAAGTTTTCAAAGTTCAATCTTTCAAAACTTGCAGAATTTTTAATTGTAACACTTAAAACTTGCACAAATATTTCTTGGAGATTTAAAAAATTAAAAATTCCTAAACTCTAAGGTTTTATGAATGAACTTCTTACAGTTTTGAAGTGTTACAACAAAAAATTTTGAGTTTTGAATATATAGAATTACACAGGCCCACAAAAAAAACAAAAGTGTCTGTGTGATGAAAAGGCAGAAAATCGCGACTTTGAAAGAACTATGAAAGATGATGAGAAAGCAGCATGGTCTAGTTTTAAAGATGTATCAACAAAATTTTTGAGTAACACTAAAGACGTAAATTACAAAACTATTGTAAAAAAAATGGTACGCAACTTTGAAAAACTGGGCTGCCTAATGAACTTGAAGCTTCATTTCCTTGATTCACATATTGATCAATTTCCTGAGAACAACGGGGACTTTAGTGAAGAGCAAGGACAAAGGTTTCACCAAGACTTGAAGGAATTTGAACGCAGATTTCAAGGACGATGGGGTATAAATATGTTGGCAGATTACTGTATTAGCGAAAATTCTACAAACTCAATTGATTAACCCATTAAAACTCTAAGGCACTTCTTAAAAGAAGCTAAAAATATTATAATGGAGTTCATGAATATC
>NC_046659.1:88396604-88398204 GCF_010883055.1 Belonocnema kinseyi | reverse complement strand
GAATTCTGGATCAATCTGAAAAATCTCTATCCCATCCACAGACTACTCCTTTCCCCTGCCGAGTGAGTCACGCCTACCCCGAAAGGGAAATGGCTTAATGGTGTAATAATAATAATAGGAGAAAAGGGGCATTGTAGGATGACGCGTGTTTTACTAAAAATTCTATATTAAAAAAAATAGTTATGGCTATGTAGGAAGACACCCGTACCTTATTCCAGTAGCCTTTCTTTGCATGATATGAAAAGTGAAAATACAACCGTATCTCATTTCCAGTTACCTTTCTATTAAAAATGTGAAAAGTGAAAATGCAACTATATCCTATTTCAAGCAGCCTTTATTTTAATGATGTGTAAAGTGAAAATACAACCATATGCCATTTCCGCTAACCTTTTTGTTCATTATGTCTAACGTGAGAATACTATCATAACCCATTTTCAGTAGTCCCTTTCAACTCGACGCGTAGAAGAAGAAGGGCGTTCTAGGGTGAAGCATGTTTTCTTTCAAATTCAATATCTTGAAAAAAGATATGGCTGAGTAGAAAGAAACTCTTACCCCTTTTCCATTAGCCTTTCTTTTCATTACGTATAGGGTGAAAATACAAACTTAACATATTTCCTGAAACCTGTCTTTTCTTTACGTGACAAGTGAAAATACAACCATATCCCATTTTCAGTGACCTTCCTTTATATTGTGTGAAAAGTGAAAATACAACCATACCCCCTTTTCAGTAGTATATAAGAAATAACAAGGATCAGAAATTTAAAATAAAATAGATGCCCGTAAATGAAATTTGAAAGTGAATAAAAGAAAATTAGTCAAATCTTTAAATTAACTATGGAATTTTGACATGCGCACTGCAATTTCTTCTGCACGTATGTATATTATGCACTAAAATTTATGAAATGAAGAAATGAATGAATTGAAGAATTTTCAATTTGCAATCTTCAAAATTCAACTACTCCAAGAAAATGTTCAAAATTACATAGCTTTAAATAGCAACGTTAGATTATTGTATGTACGAAAATAGATTTTTTCAGCATCCAATGACTACATTAGGATGTAAAGAAGCAAATAAAAATAATAATGATTTTTTATTTTAAAAAAGCATACAGAATCACAAATTTACTGAGGAAGGAAAAAAATAACTTTTCAATCTTATAGTGCCAAAAATAACTTCGTTATACTGGAAAAATGGCAAAATCAGGGCGGTAAGAAAACTTACCACCGTGCTTATAATGGTTAAAATAAATTCCTAAACAATTAAATGGTTTATAACACAGGCCCACAAAAAAACAAAAGTGTCTGTGCAATTGACCAGACCTATATATTCTTATGTATTTTTCGAAGCTGAATCCGAATTTGCAATAAAAAAGTAGGGTCCAGCTACTTTTTTATGGGCTTTTGCTCGAAAAACCTCATTTTTTACGGTTTTGTCATGGTTTTTTTTTAAATAAAAAAAAATAAAGAAAAATTTAATTTTTTTGACTTCAGAATCGACTTCTACGGGAAAAAATACATCGAAAACCATGTTTTGATTTTTTTTACAAAAATTTCAACCCACCATACGGCGATGAAAAGGCAGAAAATCGCGAAAAGTGAA
>NC_046659.1:88388947-88396504 GCF_010883055.1 Belonocnema kinseyi | reverse complement strand
ATCTCGAAACATAAATTTATCAATTCGCAAACTCTATGTGGTATACACTCGCCACCGTGTTTAAGCATTTCAGCGTTAATACCGTCTACCCCGGCAGCCCTATTCTGGAAATTGGGTATGAATGTATTTTTACGTTTCAGATAATGAAAATAAAGCTTACCAGAAATGCAATATGGTTGCATTTTCACTTTTTTTCAAAAGGGAAAGAACTGTTACTGGAAAGGGGGCAAGGGGGCGTTCCTATTCAGCACTAGCTTTTTCAAGACATATTTAAACCTTTTTTTACGTACGTGTCGTCGTTTGGCGTAAAATTTAAACATTTGATTTTGTGTAGCGTTTTCGTTGCAGAAAACCATAACCGTTGTTCAAGAAAGACTAGTTAATGAACTTGTTCTTTCTTTTCGGACCTAAAAAATGTGTGCTAAAGCTTGATTTGATCCGTTCATTTTTTCGAGAGTTATCGTGTTTACAAACGGACAGACAGACAGCCAGACATACACACGTCATCGCTAAAACTTGTTTTTTTTTTAGCTTCAGGGGGTCTCAAAACATGGAGATCCGTTGAGAAACCGAAGTGTAAAATTTCGGACATTTCTAATACTGTCTCAATGAGGAATGATAAGAATGTAGAAATCTTATTTCGAGAACATAACAAATGAGCTACAAGAAAAATGATCGCGCTTCTTTTCTGTGCTATTAAGACTAGAAATTAATTCTTGACCTATTTTTGCTATGTATCTCTCCTCATTCCCTTAATTCAGTAGTTAAATTCTAGGAAGGGGTGAGTCGGAAGGTGGAAATGGCAACTAACGGGTGGCTAAGTGCCATGCGCCGCTATCAGTCTTGCGAGAGACGTACGCGACGTTCGAAACCTATCGATCGAGGATCGACGTCGACGCGACGAGCGAGCCGCGTCCTTGCGTCGACGAGCGCGATGCTTCGAAATAGGGCGAAGCGCGCGCGAATTGGACCAACTCACGTTCTGGTTGGTGGAAAGCTTCGTGACACTCATATAGAATTCTAGACCTTGTTGCCGTGCTTCAGAATTATTAACGCGCCTGTCTGAAAACAATAAATTCGGTCGCCATTTCGCCCCAAATATCCGAATTCCAGTTTCCACCCACTTTTTTGAGGCCAAGTTCGACCATAATGCGTCGCTCGAAAAATCGAGCAAAAGGGGTTGATTCAGCTTGTGGATTATTGTGATAAAAAAGTGATTCGGAATCGATTAAGTGAAGAATCGAGGCTGCATTATGGGTAGCAAGTGTTGCAAGTGTGCCAAGAAAACCCATGCTGCAAGGTCCTCTGATGGATCGGGAAACCGGTAGGCTTTGTTCATAGACAAAAATTGTTTTAAATTGTTTTGGTATATCAATCGAAATTTTTAATTATAATAGTCTTTTTATATTGAAATTGACTAAATAAAGTTACTTTTTCGAAAATGAAGCAAGATTTCGGACCAAATGCGAAGTAATATGGTATCCTTTTGATAAACACAATCCATGCTTGGTTCTGGAAGCATGTTTTATTACTGTCCTATTTTGTTCAAACTGGCTTAATATGTTGTTTTTTTATATATATATAATTAAATAGTTTGATTGGGACCATAAGAAAAACAAATTCTACTTGCATTACTTAGATTATCATAATCTTAGAAAAGTTTGAAATGATGTGTTTGCCCAGTGTCATGCAGGGATACAGATTGATCTTCCTCTGACACATCAGCTAATGGAGTTTGCCTTTCATTCCTGTCTAACATCATCTAAATCAATTTAATTTTCACCCTGAAGACAGCCTGTTGTTTCTTTTTTTTTTCTTTTTTTAAGTCTCTTGAAGGGATCGTGTCATAGTGTAATGATGTGTTTGAACCCAAGTTCTATAGCGTGATCTAGAAATATCGCGGGCGAGAGCCTCGGTCTGACGGCTGCGTGCCCTCGTGTATCTGACGTAAGACTTTGCTCGTTCGCGCGGGCTAGATACGTTTTCTATTAGTTGTAACTTTTTAACTTTGTCTAAGATTTTGGTTAAAGAAGTAAGAAACTATATTTACAAATGAGTATACATTTTTCGAATCAAAATATAGTAGAATAATTCACATCTACAACACAGAATATATTTTTATTATATTTTCCAGGGTTTCTAGAGATCACTAAAATCTGGAAAGTCGGAGAATTTACAAACTGATCAGGGAATTTAGCGAAAATGTGAAAGAGTCAAAGAATTTTCAGTAAATTTAAGTTAAATACCACCTTGAAAATTTAACTTTTTTGTTGAAAATGTGTCTCTTAGATGTTGAGAAAGCAAACACTTTTCCAAAGATTGAATTATTTGGTAGATAATTAACTTTTTCGTTCAAAATTGGTCTTTTATGGATTAAGAAAGAAACCATTTGAGCAAAAAATGCAATTACTTGGTTAAAATTTATATGATTTATTTATATATTATTCATATTCATTTATTTATAATTATATTGATATATAGTTATAATTTTATTTATTTACATTCTTTTTATTTGTAAAAGATTCACTATTTTAGTGAAAAATTAATTTCTTTAAAATTTAACCGTTTTGATAAAAGTTAATTTGCTTAATTGATAATGTTACTATTCCATTTTAGCTTAAAAAATTTGCATTTTTTGGTAGAAAATTCATGATTTTCGTTCGAAAGTCAACTATTTTGTTCAAAAAGAGTTTTTGGATGTAAATTCATCATTTTAGTTAAAACTCATTTGTTTTGATGAAAATTTGAATATTTGATTGAAAATCTGTATTTTTTGGTAGACAAATAACATTTTGCTAATCACGATTCAAATATACTTGTTCAAAAAATTATTTATGTTGTTAAAAATTCGTGTTTTTTTTGTTGAAAATGATTATTTTAACTGATAACGCAACTTTAATGTTTGCTTGAAAATTATACTTTTTAGTTGAAATTCATTTATTTCACTAGAAACGTGTTATTTTTAGTTTTAAAGTCCACGTAAATTTTTTAAATCGATAGCTGAGCTTTTTAAGTCAAAATTGATTTTTTTCGGTTAAATATTCGTCTTTTTTTCTTGGAAATTTCATTATTTTGATTGCAAATGTATGTTTCTGGGTTGCAAATTCAACTTTTTTTGTACATAACTCGTGTTTTTGTGACTGTAAAATTGAACACTTTTTTTTTAATTGGCTTTTTGGTTCAACATTCATATTTTGGCGGTTGAAAATTAAATTTATTTATAAAAAAATCATATTTTTTGGTAGAGAATTAATCTTTTTTCACTTAATGTATTTTGTACAAAATTCTCCTTTCTTAGTAGAAAATTATTCTCCTTGGTTACAAAATTCTGCATGACTGTTGACAATAAAATTCTCTAAAATAAATGTAGAAAAAAAATTTGCATTAACAGTACTAATCTCCTACTTGTAAGGTAATTTCATAAGCAACAAAAAAGTTTGTAACAGCCAGGAAATGTACAAAAATTGGTCAGGGAAAAGTTAGGGAATTTCTAAATTTGAATTTTGTAGCAGCCTTATATAATAATCAAGAATTCCTGCAAAATTATGTAGCAAATAATTAGATGTTTAATATAACATCCTCATAAAACCTACATTTTGCCTTAATGTCTCTATTGACATAAATCATTATTCAAACTGACAGAAACAAGTTGGCAGTCGGTCAATATTGCATAGTTAAGGAATATAAATGAATGGATACATTTTTAGGATTTTGTATCGCCCCACAAAAACCTTTATAGTTTCGCTCGAGTGTCCGTCGGTCAGTCGCACTTTTTTCCCTAACTGACTTTACCCCGTACCCTATTCGACTTTACCCAGTACCCAAGTCGACTTTACCCCGTAACCTAACCATCTCCACCGTGTACACTAGATAACTGTACCTCGTACCCCTACCGATATTACCCCGTACTCTACTTCCTTTATTGAGTACCCTGGTTGAATTAAGCCCTAGCCAAGCCAGCTTTACCCCGTGTTTTACTTTTTGCCCTACTTTTACTTTTTTTTTAATTTTGTAAAAATTTTTTACTTCAAGTGCTAATTGAAGTTAATGATGATTAGCAGATGACACGCCTTTTTTATTAAAATTAAGTAACGATGCTCTCCATGTTTTTAAACTTGAATCGGAATTCGCGTATTTGTTGAAGGAAATTGCGCAATATGAACGCGCCGGCTGAATGACAGAATTCGGTAGAATTGGAAGAACAGTGAAGAATAACATGATGACGTTTCAATTGGACCTTTGCCATCACGTGAAAAGAGACAAAATTCAACAAATAAATTTTCTAATTGAAAAAAATAAATCTACTTAAATACATTTTATATGAAAAGTATTTATAAATACATTTTATATTAAAAGTATTTATAAATAAACAGTATAAGCAATTCCCGAAGACGAATATTACTTCTGTAATCGACGTATAATGTTTTTAAAATTTCTTTTCCCATTTTTGGATGGATGAAATTTCAATCAAATTATCTCTAGGAATTAAAATTTAATCTTTAAAGAATGATGGTTAATGTAGTTTCAGGGTGGCCGAGACCGGAAAAACAGAGGAAAATTACCGGCAATTTTTTGAGAACATAAAAAACCGAAAAATAACAATGAACTTTTTATGGCACAATGTAAAATAAGTTAGATTCAAACTTTTTTAAAATGTCAACATCAATTAGTAACTTTTTCAATTTGTAAATAACTCAGTTTATAACACCTCATTCTAAAATCATTTACTCAGTTGAAATTTATTCATTTTAGATTTAAATATTCTAAATTGTATGGTTTTGATTTTAAACCTCAAAAATTTTCCGATATATTAAAATTTTCGATATAATTCTTGATAGTTGCACAATTTTTAGTTTGAAGGATTTTCAAATCAACCATTTTGAATTTATATCTCCATAATAAATGAAAAACAATTAGATTTCTTTAATTTAAATTTTTAATATTTTGAATGAAGAAATTTAATATTTTGATTTTCTATTATTTGTTATCCTGTCAAAATTTGAATTTTCGATTTTTCAAGAAAATTCAAAAAGATGTTTTGATAATCTTGTAGGCCATACAAAAATGAAATTTTTTTATATCGTGCGTTATTGGGCTTAAAATGTTCATTTTCGTGTGGTTTTGGAATTTTGTAAATTATATAACTCTGATAATTTTTGGTTTAATGAAAAAAGTCATTAAGATAAATTGTGCGAGTTTTTAAATAATACAAATATCCGTATAGAGAATGTCTGATTCTTGAAAAATGTGGTCTCAAAAATATTCAAAATGCGCTGACTTTATGAATTTTTATCTAAAGTGGCTGGCTATAGAACTTGAACTTTGGTTTAGGACACTAAAAAATGTACCAAAAGCCAATCTAATAGAATAATGTTTTCAAAACATGTTTTTTTATTCAGGGGGTCTCAAAACGTGGATATTTGACAAAAACTGGGGTGGGGGTCAAGTTTCACACAAATCTAATAATTTCTGTGATTAGAATTTAAAAATGAATTAATTTGTCATGAATAATGTTTTGATAGTTCTGATCTTTGTTTTAATCGTAAAAAATACCAATAAAATATGACAAAATTTTATTTTTTGAAAAACCACACACGAAAAAGGAATTAAAAGACAAAATTTGTGATGAGAATGTGCCCACTAAGGTGGTCCGAAATCATACCTGTTGAAATTTTTTTGTTTATTACAGCTCATACCACCCCCCCCCCCATTTTGTGAGGTTGCCAGAGAAAAAATTCCCTCTAAGTTTGAGCCAAATCGGTTAATATAAGACATGCCGCAAAGGCCCTGAAAATCCCATAAGATTAACATGAGGAAATTTTGGTTTTCGGAAAAATGAGATTCAGGTTTCTAGATTTAAACTTAGCTTGCGGGAGATACTAAGAATTGGTTGGGGAGTCTCTAATCTCTGCTTTGTTAGTATTCTGAAAGGAATTAAAAATCTTTGTACTTTTTTAACGTCACTGGAAATTAAAACAAAAATTGTTGCTCTCAAAAATGACAAATTACCACAATAATCGCAAAAAACAGAAATCTTAAACATTTATTTTCGGAAAAAATTGTTTAAACAAACCAAATTTATTTAAACAAATAATAATTTATTACAACATAAGGTACTAGTATCTAAATGAAGTAGATATTTAATAATAAGCAGAAAAGCTAACTAATTTGTTTTTAAACTACAGTTTTATACCTCGTTTTGAGAAAAAGTTACAATTAAATAATAATAAATTGTTTAAACAAATGCTAAATGATTGGCAAGATATAAAAGATGTTGGAAAGCGATGTCGTTTGTCTGAGTGTTGTAATAATTAATAATTAAAACAATGAATGAGATGCTAAAAATGACATGCTTCAGACCACAGGATTAAGGTGTTGAAAGAATCCTTTATTCAAATTATTCGACGTTTCGAAAACTATACGTTTTCCTCATCAGGATAGAGTCGTGTATATACAAGTTCCTTATATCACGTCGAGTATTTATGGATATGTATCCTCAATTCACCTTTTCTTAATTGGTCTTCAAGTTATCTTCATTTCAGTTTAGTGAATTGAGTAAATTTTATTGTTTATTTTTTAAAAACACATTATATTATAAAAACAGATGTTAATCTTATGGGATTTTCAGGGCCTTTGCGACACTTCTTAATATTATCCGTTTTGGCTCAAACTTGGAGGGCATTTTTTTTTTCCGACAACCTCACAAAATGGGGGGGGGGAGGGGGGGGCATGTCCTCTATTCGAAAGTCGGTTTTTTGGACCACCCTGGTGTCCACTCACCGCGCAGATTTTTCTTTCGCCTTTAACTATGCTTTTTACGATTAAAGCAGAGGCTACGCATCCTATCAAAAAGATAATAATTAAAAATTTGTAGATCTTTTTCAAATGCACATCTTTTGTCTAATCATCTTTTACCGTTTTTTGCATATTTTGACCGAAAAATGTAATTTTTAGATTTTCCGTTAGTTTCTATGCTTTCAAAATTTCAATTTTCGATTTTTTAAGAAAATTCAAAAAGTCGTTATGATAATCTTGTAGGAAATTCAAGAAGCAACATTTTTCTTCTCTTGATTTTTTTGATATCCTGCGTCATTTGGCTTAAAATGCTAATTTTCTTCTGTTTTTTGGAATTTTGTAAATGCTATAACTCTTGTCATTTATGGTTTCATGAAAAAAATGATTAAAATAAATTGTTTAACTTTTTGAGTATTATAAGCACCGATACAGAAAATTTTTGAATTTTGAAAAAGGTGGTCTCAAAAATAGTAAAAATGCGCTCAATTTTTGACTTTTTATCCATAGTGGCTGGCTAACGAACTTTACCTTTAGTTTAGGACACTAAAAGAGTGTACCAAGGGCCAATCTAAAAGATCGATTTTTGCAAAAAATATCGTGCTCACATAGAGACATACGAGGGTGGATTGATAAGTTTCCGGCCTGACCAAGAAAAACAATGTTTTTAAGAATTTTTTTTTGTTATTTCTCAACATAATCTCCTCCAAGGCTGATACATTTCTCATAGCGGTGTTCTAGTCTAGTAATGCCATCTCTATAGAA
>NC_046659.1:88381261-88388847 GCF_010883055.1 Belonocnema kinseyi | reverse complement strand
CAAGCTATCTAAGGATGGTACTATAGAACGCCACCTCAAGGTAGGCCTAGTGGCGCCATCTCTTGGTCAGGCCGGAAACTTATCAATCCACCCTCGTATAGATATACAAGCATACATACATACAAACAAACATACTCATTCGTAAAAACCTGTTTTTCGGATTCAGGGGGTCTCGAAACGTGGACATTTGACAAACACTGGGGTTCCTGGGGGCGGGGGGGGGGGGGGGGGGGGGGGGGGGGGGGGGGGTTAAATTTTACACAAATCTAATACCTTCTCTGATGAGAATGTAAAAATTATTCAATTCTTCATGAATAATTTTTGGATAGTTCTGTTTTTGATTTTAATCGTAAAAAAAATAGTATTAAAAATATTTAAAAATTTAATTTTTCGAAACTCCATATACGAGACGAAAGATAAATTAAAAGACAAAAGTTGTGATGATCACGTGCCCACGCAGCGGGCAGATTTTGTTTTTGGCATTTAATAATGTTTCTTACGATTCAAGTGAAAACTACGCATTCTATCAAAAAGTGATTGAAAACAAATTTGTAAATCTTTTTCAAATCCGAAATTTTTTTCCATTCATCTTTTACAGTATTTTGCATTGTTCGACCGAAAAATGTAATTTTTGGATTTTCCATTATTTTGTATGCTATCAAAACTTGGATTTTTTATTTTTGAAGAAAATACAAATATTTGTTATGATAATCTTGTAGAACATTCAAAAAGCAGCATTTCTCTTTTCTTGACTTTTTTTATTTCGTGCCTTATTTGGCTTAAAATTATTATTTTCGTGTTTTTTTTTAAGTTTTGTAAATGCTATAACAATTATGATTTTTGGTTTTATGAAAAAAGTTATTGGGATACATTATTCGAATTTTTGAATACTATACATTTTGTTTTGAATTCCTTTTTTAATTTTTAATTTTCAATACAATATCCTAATATTGGCCGATGTTTACTTAAACGTTGTAAAAAGTAAACAGTTAAACATTTTGAAATATTTTATTGAAACACTTCAAGAATAAATAATAATTCTAAATGGAGTGTTAAAAATTAAACCATTTAAAATTAAAAAGTTGTAAATTGTGTGAATGGTTATGATTTTTAAATTCCGAATTTTCATTATGAACGCTAAATTTTTTATTTGTCCCTTTCATAAGAAAAAGTTTCAATGTCACAATTCTTGGTAACTAAATTTTTTTGCATTTTTAAATAAAGTGCAGACTCGTTTGATTTTCAATGCTTTTTAGTAGGCATTTAAAATTTTTAAATGTTTCCCATTTATAATTACTTTTTATTTTGAACGGTTTTTCAGAATAATTCCATGCGAAAGGTTTATGATTAAAAATTTTTTCTTTTTAAAGGATGAACATTTCAGTAAGTTTATTTTTTGATATCAGAAAAGTATGGCTGATAAATGTTAATGCTAAATTACATTATTTAATATAATGACAATTTAAAATTCTAGAATTTCACAAGCCTTTACTCTGAGACATTCAATTTCAACTTTTTAATTTTGAACGCTTCAAATTAGAAATAATACAATTTCAAGTGTGAAATTTTTTTCAGTTTCACAGCTTCTGACTTCAAACATTCTCAATTCCAAAACAATTTTATTTAGAAACGATACAAGTTAAATTCCTTTTCATTCTATTCAAAATATTATACTTTATTCAAAATTGTACATAATCTAAAATTCCTTGATTTGGAACATTTTCAATTCAAAATCGTTAAATATGTATATATGTTTTTCAATTTCCAATGGTTCCGATTCTATGTTATTATACATTGTTTCAAAAAATTGTTAAATATAATTTTAGGAATATGGCTTAGTAATGTATTTTAAAACTATTCATATTCTGAATGCTGGGAAATAAAAATCCAGAGACATAAACGCGCGCCTAGCGCGCGTGCATTTACTGCTAATAATAAATATTTTAGAATAAAAATATATTTATACATAATATTTTAATTATTTTAGATATAGAGGGGATCTTCCGATGCCACCTGATCGGTTCCGGATTGAAACTCGGGGAAATGTAGTGCAACTGACACTGAAACAAACCAGGCAGGATGATGCAGGGCACTATTCCTTGATTGCTAAAAGAATATCCCAAGATGGAAGACAAGATAAATTTGCGAGAAGAATTCACCTTAGTGTCGACGAATCATCTAGTTACGAAGAAGGAGATCCACCTGTTTTTCTTAGGCGACTAAGTGATCTAAATGTTAAAGTTGGCACCAGAACCAGATTTCTCGTCGAAATTCGGAGTTCTACTAGTCCAAAAGTGAGTATTTTTATCCTGCAATTAATTATTATAAAACTAACATTAGTTTAAAAAAATCATAAAAATTTCAATTTTTGTGCTTTTATCCACTATTAAAATTAAATTAAAATTGAATCCATTTGTGTATTGAATGTTGACCAAAAAATTTCATATGAAATAAATTAAGGATTGAATAATGTTTATCCCAAAATGTCCAAAAAAGGTATTTATTTATGTTTTTTGCAGTAAACCTATACATTTTTTTTTGTATTATCTATATTTTGCAGTCTTTTAAATATGTAGTTGAATGCTCTCATCTTCAGAAAAATTAATTAATTTTTGCATAAAACATGTTTAGTCTTGCGAGTTCTGTCCGGAAAGTATCCGACCTTGTTCAATAACTTTGTACCTAGTTCTGATAGTTCGAAAAACAGGAATTCCCCATTTGGACTTTAGAGATCCCGGTAAAAAAATTATATATAGTTTATATATAGTGGGTGAGGCAATGAAATTTTTCACTTATTTCATGAACTTTCCTATGTAAAACAAATGAAAAATATCAGTGTTCTGTCCATTATATATAAATTATATACAGGGTGTCCAAAAAGTCCCGGGACAGCCAAATAAATCCTTACGTACAATTTTTTTGGAGAAGGTTGAGGTCATTCTTGAAGTAACTTTCACCGAGGAATCCAGTGATGACCTTAGTTTTGACCCTGACCATCGCCTTCATGGTTATGTCAAGGTCACCTTTGTTTTTTTTAATGGAATGGTCCATTTTTGACATTGGCAATCGGAAGACCGGAAAATTTTACGTTAAAAAGTGTAGTCAGGTCATTGGTAAGGTGTGGCCTTCATTAACGTATCAAGGTCATTCAAACTTCAATACGGCCTGTACATTTTTTCGCAAGCTAGCCTGTGAAAATCATCCTCTTACCCTACGTACTTACTTAAACAATGAATATTAAATAGTGAGCATCGAGTGACCTTGACCTTGACCATGACCATCCAGGTCATATCAAGGTCATTATTTGTTGTAAAATTTTCCCTTTTTTTGATTTCCGATGTCAAACAGAGTCGCTTTAATTAAAAAACAATGAGTCACCTTGATATGAGCTTGATGGTCATAGTCAAGGTCATTCGATGGTCACTATTTCATGTACATTGTTTAAGTAAGTAAGTAGAGTAAGACTATGATTTTCACAAGCTAGTTTGCGAAAATAAGTTCATACCATATTGAAGTTTGAATGACCTTGGTACGTCCATCAAGGCCACACCTTACCTATGACCTGACTACACTTTTAAACGTAAAACTTTCTGCTCTTTCGATTGCCAATGTCAAAAATGGTCCATTCCATTTAAGAAAACAAAGTTGACCTTGAAACAACCATGAAGGTCATGGTCAATGACAACTCTAAGGTCACCACTGGATTCATCGTTGAAAATAACTTTAAGCATGACCTCAACCTTCTCCAAAAGAATTGTAGCTTAGGATTTATTTGGCTATCCAAGGACTTTTAGGACACCCTGAATAACTTTTTCACCTAAGGGGATCTCTGTGAGGCCCTGAACTAAGTGACGTGGACTCGCAAATTTTCAGTCGACTAATGTACGCATTTGGGTAAACGTCAAAGCAGGTACGCTTCGCATTTCAGAATGACGCAGTTCAGTACAATTTGGAATCAATTATAGAAACAAACTCGAATTTTTCGAAAATATCAATACTGGGAATTAGTCATGGGCTTATGGCTATGACCCTAAAAAACAAGAAAATACTCACTGTTTTTTTTCGGCTGAATATTATTAAAAAGGTCTGATTTGTGGAAATGTATTGACTGGGGTTTTCACTACAACAATGTACCTACCTATCCATCGCAGCTTAATTTAGAAATTTCGGATAGAACACAAAACGTACAAAACTTCGGCAGCCCCCATACAGTTCTGACCTGGCTTTCTGTGATTTCTGGTTTAATTCCAAATTGAAGTATTCTCTCAAAGGAAAACGATTTGAAGACAAATAGGAAAAAAGAACGGAACGCGACAAAGCAGCTGTTAACTGTTCTAAAAGGTGAATTTAAGGAGTGCTTCCGAAAGTGGTAGTATGGCTGGTAGAAGGTAGTGGTTTCCAAGCGGTGATACACTTGAATTTGGTTTAAAGTCTGTTTTTGGGCATGGCTTGCAGTAGCCTTCAACATAAATCCAGACAATCCAAACGCAAGCAGTCACGGTCCCATTAACCATTTCTGTTAAAATGTAAGATTTATGTTAAAAATTGTCAACTTTCACCCCAATTAAATTATTATTAATCATGATTATAAAAAACATTTCTGTGTCGAAATGTTGTCACAGGCTTATACGCCCAACAGGTCGAAGGAATTTTTGGTTAGAGATGGATATTTTATTTGATCATTTTTGCACGGGGCTGTCCCGGTATATATCATCAATCACGGACGCATTTTTATAATGCAATCATGTGATCTGATGAGAGCAGTTTGCCCAGACATATTGGACAAAGCCTCGTTTTTACCCCATCATTGACGGACTGTGTTGCAATCAAGTACACGATGGGGGGACCTACAGCTTAAGGTGGGTTCCGAACCACCAGAACCTCGGTAAAGGTACATTGAAAAATTTCTAGAGGTACCGGCTCAAGGATCGAACCCTGGACCTCTGAGGTGAAGTCCGAGTGTCTAACCAACTGAGCCTAATTATTATTATTATTATTATTATTATTATTATTATTATTATTATTATTATTACGGCGTTCATGCTTACTCCTGGTTTACCCCATGGTCGGATACTTTTCGGAGAGATCTCGTTTACTATACACAGGCACATTATGTGGCGCACGATATTTAAATTTGTTTAAAGTTATAGTCGTACATACTTTAAGAAGAATACACTTTGTCAATTTCAGAAAATTCTGAGAAAAATGTCTTCCTGATAGTGTAATATTATTTTAAATTAGATATCATGTTCGTAATCTTTCTTCGCCAATTTTTGGAGTAGGTACTTGACCTTCTTGATACAAATCTTCTGAAGATATTTTAAACTTACATGGTACGAGTATTAGTTAAAACTCGAAGCACTTTTTCCAAATGCCTTATTTCACTTAAATTTGCAGCTCAGCTATTAAATATTCCTTTTTGATTTTCTATCACAAGACAGATAAGCAATGCGCAACATTGCGGAACATGACAGGTAACCTGACGCCGGTGCACTTTTTGGGAAAACTTCAAATTAAGGTTTTTCATTAATTCCAATTTAATTTTGTGTACACAAGGAGTAAAAATAAGATATTGAACTACATTCTCGATTTTTTCTACAACGAAATTTGTTTTCATGTTAATCTTTAAATTGAGGTTTAAATTTGGTGAGCCACATTAGGCGCCGCTCCTCTGACCTTCTAGGCCTCTAGGGGATCTTGACCCAATCCTAAGTGATACACCAGTTCATTGACTTTTGTATTCTACCTTTATGTTTTAGAACCAAGCTACTTTTCATTTAAGAATATATTCGAAGATTTGACACAAATAAACAGGACAAATTTAGGCTAGAATAGTTCTAAGAATTCGATATTTAAAAATATACCCACAACTTGATTCAAATGAAAGTCAATGTACTGACCCTGCTATATTAAAACAAATCCGCCCTAGTCTGCACCAAGTATCTATTATTAAATTTCTTATTATTATGCAATTACATGTGAGTGCAGACTGCAGAAATGAATCTCTACGCATATATGTCATGTTTAAAAATAGAACTGTTTCTAATACCAGAAAATTAAGAAACTAAAATGTAAACTTTTGGCTGCTATTTGCCAGTGATGGGTGTGTTATTTCAGAAAAGAAACTAGGGTAATCGGTAAAATCGTTGGCTACCCCCCCCCCTCCCCCCTCATGATTGACCACCTCATTTAAATATGTTTATGTGAAAGATTACTCAGAAATAAAACTACTAATGAATAGTGCAGGATGAGACGCAAAGAATTCCTCAGAATATTTCACAATATAGGTTAGTGCAGTGTAGTGCTTTTTAATACCGGAGTAAGTAAAACCTATGATGCTGAATGAGTAAAGACTTTTAAGCAAAAAGCTGTTTAGTTATATTAATAGATAGGCAATCATTGGCATCGTGAATAAAGTGGAAACAAGATTGGCTACAATATCTTGAAAGCAAATGACTAATATCTTTGCAAAAATTGATTAAACTTTTAATGGTTAATGTGTTGCCAATGACTGTATTTCAAACCATTCCAGTGGCCACGCATACAATCACTGGTCTATGCTAATCACTAAGTCGTCATGGTCAATCATTGTGTTTCTTGACATTATTGGTCATTTATTTAAATATAAGTTATCTTCTACTGTTAACGCTTAACCTAATATGATCGTTTATTAATTATTTAGAAAATTATTTATTCATCTGTGTATTATAGAATTTCTTTTGATGCTCATGGTGGCCGAACACGTCAATTAATTACGTAAGATTATTTATGGAATTGCAGACCGCCTTTATAAGCGAAAAGCTAGAAGGTATAAAAGTAGAATTTACAATTAGCACGAGAACAGAATAATTAACATTTTTCTAAACATCTAGGTAAATCCTTTGGTAATTGAAATTTGAATATTTTTTTAAAAGCTATAAGCCCTCAATTTTTCAAAAGCTTCCTCGTTTAATCTATCTCTGCTTGAGGTCAATATGATTCTTGCCGTGCCAAAGAATAGTTCCAAAGCAATAAGATTGTTTACTAGTTACCAATTCGTTACTTATTTCCAAAACTAATTTATGTTACTAAAAAAAAAATTAGTTACAGTAATTAGTTAAAACAAACTATACACTTCCTTTTATTCTTATTCGCATACATTTCAGAAAAATATACCTAGGGTATAAAATAATTTCCCACATAAGTTTCCTTTTTCTAATTTTGTACAAATATTCTAATTGAAAAATACTTTGGCTCTTAAAATTACGTTTTATACTAATAGATCCACATTATACCATTATTTGTTTTATTTCTTTATTATTATGTACTACTTCAGATTGCATACTTTGAAATCGAGTAAAGTCCTTTTAAAATTTTGTAAATTCCTTAACACTTTTTAAAGTATGTTAAAATTCGTTAAATCTTCTGAAATTTCTTTGAATCTCTTCAAATTTTTGAAATACAATTAAAAGCACCTGATATTCTGAAAAATTCGTGAAAATACTTTTGTACCAGGTGTATACATATGAAACCGGTATTGCCATCTAGCGGCCAGTAGGCACACTTGTAGGCACTGTCGGAACTTACCATTTGTGCTAATTGGCGTA
>NC_046659.1:88365653-88381161 GCF_010883055.1 Belonocnema kinseyi | reverse complement strand
GCATACTTTGAATAAAATATTTGTTATCATTCTCTTGAAATAAATGTGTTTTTTTCTTGAAAAAATACCGGTTTCATATGTATACACCTGGTATATCTTTTGAAATCATTAAAATTCCTTTGAAATCTTTGCAAATCTTTTACAGTCCGTTGGTATATTTTCAAATCTCTTGAAATCCCTTTAAATATTTTAAAATACATTAAAATCATACAAAATTTATAATAATTCCTCGAATCCTCTAAACTCCTTTACAGTATTAAAAATCATTTCAAATTGCGTTAAATTTTTGAAATCTTACGCAATTCTCTAAAAATCTGTGGATAGACTTTGAAAATATTTTTAAATCTTATGAATCTCGTGAATATATTTGAGTGTTTCTTGAAAACCTCAAAATCCTTTGACCTCCCGTGACTTTTTAAAAAATATTTTGCAATCTCTTGAAATTTCTTGACATCTCTTAAAATCTTTTGTTATACCCTGCTAAAAATGGTGTAATCCCTGGAAAACTTTTGGAATCTCTTGAAATCTTATAAGAAATATTTTGAAAGTTCTTTGTAGTTAAAATATTTTGTAGTTCTTTGAAATAACTACAAATCCCTTATAATATGTAGAAATCCTTTTAAATTTATGCAAAACTTTCAGATCTTTTTAAATATTGTTAAATTTCGTTTACAGTGAAAAGAATTGACATATTCAGTAGAAATATAAAATCTTACGCGAGAAAGGATGGGAGGGGGTCTAAAATTTTGAAACCCATCTGTACGTAAGTATTGGACGCTAACTTATCTGTCTCGTTAAATTACCTTACAGGTATATTGGCACAGAAACGATGAACCCGTTCAAACAGGTTCAACTTCCAGATTCTCATTCGTTCACGAGGGAAACTTTTATTGCGTTGATGTAGCTCCTGTAACAGTTGATGATGAGGGTCACTGGACCTGTATGGTCGAAAATCTTTATGGCAGATCATCCTGCACGTCCCACCTATCAGTAATCGGTAAACTGAACCTTTAATTTGTTATTTATTTACAACCTAAAAAGTTCATTTGGTTGACTATTTGGTTTGGATTTTAGTTCCAAAAGCCTACAAAAAACCGGAATTTGTTGGTGAACTTCGCGCCCTCCTCACGGAAACTGGAACAGTTTCGTTAGAGTGTAAGGTTGTCGGGATACCAACACCATTGTTAAAATGGTTCAAAGACGGGAAGGAAATAAAGGCGGGCGATGTTTTTGCTCTTACTGCGAATCCAGACGATCCTACATCTTTAGGTACCTACACATGCGAAGCCGTGAATTGTATGGGTACAGCATTTTCTTCATCACGGGTAGGTCAATGTAAATGAATTAATTTAAATTCATCGTAAGTTACCAATGGAACAATTTTAATAATTTTTGTGACTCCAGGTCCACGTGATGGGAAAAGGTAGCAGAGAGGGGTCACTGAGACCAGCAGATACAATGACACCTTCAGGGCCTCTTCCAGTCTTTAAACAAATTTTACATGATGAATCCTGCAAGATTGGCGAATCGCTTTTATTGTCCTGTAAAGGTAAGGGGCCGACCATATGCTACGTTACCAATTTTGAGCTATTCCTGACTTCCACGTAAGTTAAGCTGTTAACTTAGCCAAACAGTCACATGGCCAACAAACTAGTTATACTTTAAAATAAAAAGAGAAATTTTCAACAAAATAGTTAAACTTTTAAGCAAAAATATTTGTATGCAAAGCCAGTTGATCAATTTGAAGATTTAAAAATTAAATACAATTTGAAGATTCAAGATCAATCAAATAATTTCAAAGGCAATTTTTAAGATAAATTTTGATTCTTAAACAAAAAAGATGAAGTTTCAATCCAAAAGGACGAATTTTAAACAAAACAGCTGAACTTCCGAATTAAAAAGATTACTTTCACCAAGTAATTAAATTCTTAGAAAATCAATTCAATTTTTAACAAAATGATTGCAGTATCAAGAAACCAAGATATATTTTCAACCGAATGATCGGATTTTCAAACAAAAAATTAAAATTTAACCACAAATAGTTGAGTTTTCAACCAACTAGTTGTATTTTCAAGCTAAAATGACGAAGTTTTTAGAAAACAGTTGAATTTTTAAGTTTAAAAGTTCTATTTCTATTGCAAAAGTATATTTTCAACCAAACAGTTTAATTTTCTACCAAAATAGTCAAATTTTCATCCAGATAGTTGAATTTTCTATCAATTTGTGGTGTTTTCAAGCTAAAAGAACGAGTTGTCTACAATGCAATTAAATTTTCTTTCAAAAAATATAAATATTTATTGAGAAAGTTAATTTACAATCAAATAGCTCAATTTTAAACTTGAATGATGAATCTTTGGCCAAGAAAAAATTATTGTTTTACAAAGTAGTTCAACTGTGAACCAAGTAGTTAATTTTCAACCAAAAAGATGAATTATTAACAAAAAATGTAATAGTTTATATTTCAACCATGCAATATTTTTATTTTAAATCAAGCGCAGTTGAATTCAACCAAACAAGGCGATCTCTTTAACAAAATAGTTGAATCCAAGAAGATTAATTTTCTATCAAGAAAGATGAATTTCCAACAAAATATATGAAGAATAATTTGCTACAAGGAAAAAAAAACAATTTTCAACCAAATTGTTTAAATTTTAATTAAAAATAAATATAAATTTCCAAACAAATAGTAGAATTTGTAACCAAACGAGATGAATCCTTCACCAAAAATATGATATGTAGGAGAATTTTCAATCAAAGAGATTGAAACTTTAACCAAAAAAAGTTGCAATTTCTTACTGAGTTCTATTAGTCTGGTTCGCATTTAAACGAGAGTAAAAAACTAGAAAAGGGGAAGGTTCTTAAAAATAAGGAAAAAATAAAAATAGAGAAATAGGAAAATGAGTGTCCCAGAAAATTCCAAGAAAATATAGCTGTGCCATCTAAATTTCTAGTTATTTTAGCTAAATTTGCCAACTAGAAATAATCTAAATAATTAGCTAGATAATTTCTAGATGGAAAATTAGCTAAAATAGCTAGAGGTTTAGGTGACACAGCTATATTTTCTTGAAAGACGAAATCCAGCTAAACATTTATTTAGGATAGCCAAACCATTTTTTTCAGTGGAAGAAATATTGAATTGAGTTTAAAAATCAGGTTGACCATTGCAGGGCCATCTTTCGAAAAATTAAAAAATTTCGTTAAAATTTATCATCAGGAAACACAATAAATGTTATCTGCGTTCGTAACGCTAATCCCGCTGACTCCCCTCTCCATTTTAAATATGTAATAAAGTATTTACGAGACCCCCCCCCCCCCTCTCAAATTGTTGAGATAGTTTATATGTGTCCCCTAAGTGAAATTATAGAATGTAGATTTCAATCACTTGAATAGAAAGATCATTCATTAAATATAATCAATCATTTATTTTTCAGTTCAAGTACCACCATGGCCAAAAGAGATAACATGGTACAATACAGAAGGTCGAGTCGAATCGGACGAAAAGTATCGAATAATGGAAGATGGTTTAGGAGGTTACTCAATCCAAATTGATCCTGTGGAAGCCATGGATGAAGGAGAGTGGAAGTGTGTTGCAAGCAGTACCGAAAATGTAAAGCAATTTACGACGTGTTACGTCGCTATGTCCAGTAAGAAATCTCTTGAATAAAATTAAAAATAATTTGAGTAAAACATGGGAACTTTTAAAATAATTATGATATTTGATAATGATAGTTCCAAAGAATTATCGAAAACCTCGTTTTATGGAGAGTCTAAAGGCAATCTTAACAGAAGAGGGTTTAGTCTCCTTTGAGTGCAAGGTTGTTGGGTTCCCGACACCTTTTTTACGATGGTTCAAGGACGGTCAAGAACTGAAACCAGGAGATGTTTATCAACTAACCGGCACCAATTCGTTAGGTATTTTCAATTTTAAATGTTTTTTTTTTAGTTTGTCAAGTTGGATATTTACACATTACTCTTCTACCATCCATATTTTAAAGGTTCTTATTGCTGCATCGCAAGAAACTGTATGGGGGAAACCAAAAGTATCGCGGAATTAACAGTCGAAGACATCCACAATCAATTGAACGATGAAGAACGGCTTCAACTTGTGACGACGAATCAACCACCGAAATTTATTAGAGGCCTTAGAAGTTGCGAAGCCAGGATCAATGATAATTTTAAATTTTCGGTACAAGGTAAGAATTATCTTTACAATAGATTTAATATTTACTGGGGAAGTTTATATCTAATTTAAAATATAATCTGTTTAAATAGTTAATATCGTGCCTGAACCAAGTCTCTCTTGGTACCGTGATGATTCGCCATTATATGATAATGATAAGTACAGAATAGAAAGAGAGACTTTGGGAACGTGTCACCTCGAAGTGCAAAGGCTTGAGTTTGTTGATCAAGTAAGCATTTTCTAACCAGAAAACACTTGTCATTTGATAAATTATTACTTAATGATAAAAATTTTTCTCTTATGATTCTATATATAGGCTGAATGGAAATGTGTAGCCAGTAACGATTTCGGTCACAGTGTTACGTCTTGCTTTCTAAAGCTCATCATTCCAAAACACTACAAGACACCTAAATTCTTAGAAAGCTTGAGAGCTATTTTATCAGAAGAAGGTGCCGTCAACCTTGAGTGCAAAGTGATAGGAGTCCCTCAACCAGTTTTGAAGTGGTATAAAGATGGTACCGAATTAAAACCAGGAGACATCCACAGGATAATATCTGGACAAGATGGCACCTGTTGTCTGGGGACGTACACCTGCGAAGCTACAAATTGCATGGGAAGTGTCAGAAGTTCTGCATCACTTCTTGGATTTGAAGATCGAGTGTCTGCTTCAACTGGAGTAATGAATGCATCTCTACCCTTGTCGACTTTAGATCATGATAATGAATTAGCTCGTAATCTTTCCTTATCAACTATCCACGAAGAAAGAACTTCACAGTTACACGAAACTCCTCAAACAGATCAATCAGTTACTTTGGATGATCGCGGTGAGGTTTCTTTCAGTTTTGATGGCAAGGAAGTTTCGGTCAGCTTGTATGAGACACCGGATCTCACTGAAGAAGAGGCTATTCAGATAGTCGAGATGTACGCTAATCAGTTATCAGAAAAAGTTACAGAACACAATGTGATTGAACTACCGCCAATGAGATTCATGAAAGAGACTTCGACATCAGGAAATCTGTTGATGGAAGCAGTTGTGATTGATGTATCACCTGACTATTTCGTCACTTTGGAAGATGGAGATGATCTTCGAACAGAAGCTGACGTAGAAGACATGTCCATTGTAGATGATCCAGCTAATCATACTCTTTCTCTATCTTCATCACTTCCTCACGAGTCTCGAGTTGAGATTAGTCTAATAGAAGAAGACAGACCACCAATTAAACCTCCAAGAAGAAAATCAGGCAGTATAGCTTCAAAGAGTGAGCGTAGTGAGAAGAGTGATAATAAATTACAGGAATCTGAAAGCTACCATAGTGCAAAAGAACCCTTAAATGGTGCTATCTCAACCAAGAAAAAAGATGATCTGGACATGGACATAGATGTTAATAGCGAAGCATTCGATGATGCTCTTTTATCTGCTTGTTCTCGAGCTGAAAATAATTCGATTGAGATTCAAAAAGATTATTTCAGTGGTGAAAAGCATGGTTCGAGTTTTGAGACTGCAGACTTATCATTTGACTCTGCAGTTACGAGTGGAGCAATTAAAAAAAGGAGCACCAGAATGAAACGATCCTTGGACGAGAAAGGAAGGTCCCAGGAATACACGAACGAAGAAAGGAAGAGAATAAGGCGAAGCGAATCCGAAGAGTCTAGTGCAATAGAGATTGAAAAATCCCAGACCGATGATGAATCCGAGAAATCCTTCTTAATGAGCACTAGGGATATAATTTTAAATATTTTTAGGCAACTATCCGAACCTGTTTTAGTAATTCGAGACGCTTTGGTCGATTTTGATTCTCTTTTATCTCTAGCGGAAGGAAGTTATGAAGAGCAAGATGCATTTATTTCAGAAAACTTTGTGTTTCCCCTTCAAAATTTGTGTGAGCAACTTAGCGTCATAGAAATCCAAACATTAAAAAATGCTGGAAAACGATCTCTGGCACAAAATGCAAGAATTGCTATACTGGAAACAATAGGTGGACCAACAGAAGAGTTACTTCGAGGTATTGAGATAATAAAGCGCAGGGGAAGTGCAGACATTCTCAAAACTGATCCTGTTATTTTGGAGCCCTTGGTTGATCCAGTGGATGAGATATTACTCGGATTAACAAAAATAGAATATGAACTATCAGGTAGTTCAAGGGCTCAAAAACCGATTATTCTGGAACGCATGATTCGGACGATTTCTTGGCTAGGGCAACATGTCGAGACAGCTGATGCTTCATCAGTTATGATTAATCCACTGAAGGCAATTTATAAAACGTTAGATTCTTTCGTCAATAAAATTACGTTAAATCCTATAAATGGTACTTGGACTGAGAATATGGATGCTGTTCTTGTTGAATCCTTATGCCGACCTTTAGAGGATTTAGCTCGCACATCCACTGATTTTTTTAATGATGATACTTCTATAAACCATGATTTAGCGAAGCGAATCTCCGAACCATTTGAAGAGTTATTTACAAGGCTTGATGCGTTAGTGGTTGCACTAGAGGGTTACGAAACTGATCATCGAACTGAATTTGTATTGGCACTTAAATCTTCTTTAGTTAGAGCAGCCGAAGAATTAACCCTTCTCACTGAAGAATATATCGCATTAGAGGAATCTAGAAATTTGTCGGAAGTGATTTTGGATCCTTTAATTGACGTCCAGTCATCGATCAATTTAACGTTGCGTGTTATCGAAGAACCAAGATCTGAGGAGGAATTCAAAATATCTCAGGTACTACGATCATCTGAATTGGCTATGAGTTTGGCAGAGATGAGACAAACTTTGTCAAATGTTGCTCATACAGCTACAACTTTAAAAGAAGAGGAAACAATTGAAGCATTAACTGATTTACGAGAACCTTTATTTGATCTGCAACTTGCACTTTCATCAGAATGTCTTTTAGAAGAAATACCTATAATAAATAGTATTATTTCACCATTGAATGCATTGAAAATAATCTTTTCAACTGCCATTAGATACGTTCATGGAAGAGAAGTTGCAAATTCCATAAGTCCAATTTTGCAAATGTTAGAAGAAATGCAGGAGCAAATTCCAATGGTTGTTGAACAGCTTACCTTAATGGAAAGTCATGCAAAAGAAGTTTCTTCGGATAAAGAGGAACCTGATAGAAGAAAAGTTCTCACGGAAATTTTAGAAACTTTAGAAGTGGCTAATCAACTAAACACAATTTTCTTCGACTTTTCATCTGTACTTGAAGAACAGGAAAGAAGCTTTGGAAAATCAGCTTTAAGTGGTTCCAGATTGGCCTCGCGATTATTGGAGGTAAGAGAAAGTATAGGGTCAGCGACAGTTGCTCTTGGCAATCTTCCAATAAAGATATCACTTAACGACGATGACATCATTAACGAGTTGGCTCATCTAAGTGGACCTTTGATAAATCTGCAAAAGGAACTAAATGAAAAGCACAATGCCTTGGAAAAACAAATATTGAAATGTGTAGCAAAACCAATTAGCAGGTTGAAAATGGTGATTGAGAGCCTTGCTAAAAGCATCTATAGACCAGAAAAAGTCATGTTAGTTTTAGGATTGTTGGGAGATATTGACGGAAGTATAAATATATTGGAAAACCAGGCATATGGCTCTGAAATTCAATTAGAAACTCTTGATGAGTCACAGGTAAAAGCTCTTCATATAAGTGAAGGAGACGTTCTTGAAAGGGCTATACAAAATGGTGCAAAATCCGAATTGATCTCTGGAAGATCTTCAAAAACACATCAAGAATTTGAAATTGTAGGAGAGAATGAATGCGATAACCAAAAATTTGTTGAGCTAAAGAAGGCTTATGAAAGTGAACATCTTTTAAGTACAGACAGAGCTCAAGTTTCAGAAGTTCCAAACATATTGCAGATGGCGAAAGCAGAACAATCAAGGAATTTTCAAAAAGCTGATATAAATGCAGACCTGATTGGGAAAGATATATCATCTGCAGAAGAAAACAGAGTAATCCCAGAACTTATAAATCAGCCAGAAGTTTTTAGTATGGAACAGATTGAAGAATTAACAATATTACCAGGAAAAGTGGATAAAATGGAAGTTTTCAAAGAAAATGAAGAATTTACTAAGTATCAAGATGATAATGAGAAACAACATTTAAGTGCAGAAGCTAAAGGACATACGATAATTACTGCAAAAGATGATTTGCAAGCAATAGGTGAAACTATATCAACCATTGATTTAGCTAAAGTTACAGAATCTACCGATGTTTTGAAAACAGGAAAATGTGAACATGTCAAGAAATTTGAAACAGTGCAAAGTTTAGAAACCAATAAAGGAAAAGATAATCAACTTCTTTCACATAAATCCTTTGAAGAAAAAACAAACGCAGTCGCTCTTGCAAATAAACCAAATGTTTTAAAAATAAGCCAGGTTGAAGAAGTAACAACACTTGACAAAGCCGCTATTATATCTACAAAGGAGGATAAAATTGAAGTGGTCAGAGATGAACAACAAGTAATTGAAGGTCTTATAGTCACGCAAAAATCTCAAGTTTTGGAACCACAGAAAGTATTGAAAATGGCGAAATCAGAAGAAGCCATGGATTTTGAAATAGCAGAAGTAGAGAAGCATTTAAATGTGAAAGATGATTTGCAAGAAATGAGTGAAACTTCATCAATGATTGAAAAAGCTAAAATTACAGAATCTCCAAGTGTTTTAAATATAGAAAAAACTGATGAAGTTGAGGCATTTCAAAAAGCAAGTAGTTTAGAAACAGAGAAAAGTAAAGGTTTACAAGGTCTTTTACAGCAATTCTCTGAAAAAGAAACAAAAGCAGTGGCAGAACTTACAAACCAACCAGACATTTTAAAGATGACCTTGGTTGAAGAAGCAAGTGAACTTGACGAAGCAAAAGTAATCCTAGGAAAGACTAATCAGATTGAAGTTAATAAAGAAATACAAGAAGCTGCTGCTGAAACGCCCGTTGCGGAAGCTCCTGCAGTTTTTAATATTGAAGAAGTAAAAGAAACTTCAGAATTTAAAGAAGCAAATACTACTGCCGAAAATAAGTCCGAGATTCGAGATATTAGCAAAAAAATTCCTGATTCTTCATTAGGTAAAGAAAATATGGCTGTTTTAGTAGGCACTTTAGAATTAGAAGAAGAAGCGACACAAATAGGAAGACTAAACAAGAACATTGATCAGCAGAAAGAATTAGAGGAAGCCAAAGAAATAGATATGGCTCAAATTTCAGAAAAACCGAAAGTGCTTCAAATGGGAGAAATAAGACAATCTGCACCGTTAGATGATTCAACAGTTGATCTCGATGAACTTGAGGTAGATAAGAACATATTAAAACCTAATTTACAAGAAAGTAAGGAAAGTGGCAAGATTGATATTACAGAACAGAAAGTTCTTAAAATGGGGAAAGTTGAAGAAACAACCCTTATTGAAGAAGTTGCAGGAATAAAAGAGACAAGTGCAAATGAAGAAGATAAAACAAAAGTTTTTGAAACATCATCGTTTCTACTTGCAGCAGAACAAGTTGAAAATTTCGGCGATTTAATAGTAGAAACATTAAAAGAAACTAAGGACATAACGAATCTTCAACTACAAGAATCAAAAGAAATTTCAAATACAGAGTGTGCGACAGTGAAGGATGCACCTCAAGTTTTACATAAAGAGGATGTAAAAGAATTTGTGCAAATGGATCAATTGACAGAATTTATGGACAAATCTCTCGTTAAAGAAGAAAGTGGCAAAGCTACCGATATTGCTTCTACGGAAGGAACGGTAAATGTTATAAATGCTCCAGCTATTTTGCAAATGGCTGATGCTGAAGATGTTTCCATACTTTCAGAGGAATTGTCAGTCATGGATGGTAAAAATTTTGATACCACATCTCTATATGAAATATTTGGTGAATCGGAAACTGAAAAAAGTGACAAAATCCTTCAAATCTCGAAACCATCAGAAGTGCTAAAAATGGCAAAAGTAGAAGAATGTACTTCTTATGAGGAAACGTCAAGAGAGGGCTTAGAAATATCAGAACCTATGCAAACAGATGCATCAACTGAAAAAATTTCAGAGTTATTGAATAGAGCAATATCTGGAGAAGAGATACAATTTATAGAAATGGCAGATGAAGTTGCAGCAGCCACAGGAAGTAAAAGATCGAATATTGAATTATCAACAGAATCTGTACAAGCAGAATTAGCTAAAGTATTCGAAAACCCAAAAGTACTGGCCCTCGCAGGAGACGAAGTTATGAAAGGTGAAGAATTATTATCCAAAACAAAAACTTTGGAGAAATGTTATAATGTCATCGAAAGTAATTTGCAAGAAGTAATTGAATCTGTAGAAATGGGTACAGTTAATATCAATAATAGAACAGATGTGTTGAAAATGGCAGAAGCTGTCGAACCTATGGATTTAAATGAAACAACAGAGATTGGAGAAACAAAAGATAATTTTCAAATGTGTGCACAGAGATCAACTGGAGAGAATTACTTAATAGAAAATGCCGTAGAAAAAATGCAAATTGTTGAGATAGAAACACCTGAGAAAAAAGTGAGAAATGAAGCAGGAAGTAGCGAAGAAAATAAACTAGTTCACAAAGAACTTCTAACTAAATTAGTTCATGCTCTTGAAGAACTTAAACAGCATATAACTAATATCGTAGAAGAATTTGAACAGACGTCTGTAACAACTCCACTACTGCAAGTGTCACAATTGGCTGCAGCTATAGAGATGTTGAGAAGGTCTGTTCTTCAAGTCCACAGGCATGTTTCAAATCATGCACTAAAAATTTCAGATTTATCTACTGAATCCAGTTTAACAGAAATATCTCGTGACAAGGAAACACTTATTGCTTATTTAATAGAAATGTTAGATCCATTAACTAAAGTTAGCGAAGCATTATCAGTGACCCAGGAATATCGGGCACCAGAGCTCCGACTCCTGAATCGGTTGAATCAACCGATACACGTTATTAAACAAAATATTGTAAATTTAGTTATGGAATCTACTTCAAATGAGTTAGAAGGTTTTTCATCTTATGTAGCTTATAGTCTAGAACCTATGGCTCAAGCATTGGAAACTATTGAAAATGGAATTCCTCTCGCTCTTAGTGAAGTAAATTCTAGACAAGAAATTGTGAGTGTTCTGCACAATGTTTTGAGGCCGCTGGAAGTTGTTCGAGAAAGGATGAATGAACTTGACGTTTCTCTAGAACGTACTCTTGAAACGGATGTTGCAAATATTCTTGTAGGACCAACAAATTATTTTTCACGAATACTTGGTGACCTACTGAAGCAATGTGAAGCTTCAGATCATTCAGAAGAACGGATTAGAGATGCTGTGCTTAACCTACATGGTTTAGTAGAACCGCTTTTCGAATTTCATAGTTCTCTTTCTGTCATTCGAAGTAGTCGTCGGAGTTCGGTGGTTGAAACAGCCTTGTTGGAAGAAAGAAAAAATGTTACTCTGCGTTCAGTTGAAGGTTTGAATATAGCTCTCACTGAAATAATATATGAAGTAGGAAGAAAACATAGGGACGGTGATAAAGATCTTGCAGACACTCTGCTGGATTCATTAATTACTTTAAATGAAGCGATGTCTTCTGTACAGCGGCATGTCAAGTAAGTAAACTTGTCTAGTGAATTATTTCTAGGTTTTAAATTGATTTAGGTTAATATTATTTGTTTCATTTCAGCAAAGCAGAGTACAGTCGAGGAACAAGTTGCATAGGGACACTTCAAGCAAGGATCAGCTCTTCAGTAGATAAACTAGCATCAATAATTGATACTGTTGAATATCAGCTGGACCAAAAAACGCAGGATGTAATATCAAAACCTTTAGAAACTTTACGAAAACAGCTCCAAATAACGGACACTCAGCTGCATCAAACTTCTGATCAACCTCTTGATGAAGAGGCAATTGTCGAAGGGTTTCTCTATCCAGCTAATCGACTTCTTTTTGCTTTGAATGAATTAAATGAAAGTCAGCAAAATGGAATACATCAAATAACAGATAGCTCCTTGAAATTCTTGAAATCCTTGGGAGAGTCTGTATCTGAGTTTGAATCATCTTTGTCAAGTTTGCATAACGAACTTGTAAATGAGAATGTAGGCGATCAATTATCAACTGTTGAAACATTGAGAGCTGTACTAGTTCCATTGCACAGTATACGAAACGCTATAATATGTCTCATTAAAGGAAGTAAAAGAGAGATGAAAATATTAGAGCCTGAAATTTTGCAGACTCTAGAGGTGTGTGAGCAAGAAGAAAATAAAATCGGTAACGAACGGAAAGTAAATGTAAAGGATTTCCAGCAACAGCAATCAAAAAATTCCCAGCAAGGCGTTCCAACTGTGCTTACTACTGTTGAAACAATTATCGACGAATGCATCGAAATTTCTCGGCGGCAAACTGAATGTTTGACACTAGTTGAATCTGCGAAGGCTTTCCCAAAGACTGAAGTTGAAGAAAATCAACAAACGGTTAATATAGAGCAAACAGCTACACTTCAAGGCGAAGACAGCAAGCCAAAGGAGGTAAAAATTAAAGAAGATATAAATGAAATAGAAGAGATGACAGCTTTACCGCTGGAAGAACTGATAGAAGCTATTGTTGAATTTCCTGTAAAATCAGGAGAGGAAGGAGATACTGATTATTTGCAAATAGAGCCCGAAAGGAAACGTCCTTTTGTAAAAAGTACCAGTCCTGATCGTGAATTAACAGAACATTTTGAAGCAGCTGATCGGGCACCCATTTCAATTGAAACAGCTCATTTATTACCTACATCTGCCGAAGCTACACAAATCGAACGTGTAGATGCCTATGAGTCGGTGTCACCGTTCCAATTAGACAGGAAAGGAAGTGTCATCGCTTTTTGGTCAATGGTTGATGGACCATTAAATGCCTTAAAGGAATCAATTGTCACAATCATTGATGAGCAAAACAATATAGAACAGGCTGCTGAAATTGGTGAGGAAAAAAGTAAACATGGAATGGTTTTGCAAACTATTGTTATTCAGCAACTTACAGAATTACAAGAATCAATTGCAGCCATTCAGCAACTAACTTCTGCAGAAGCAGATAACTCTGATGAAATTTCGTGGCAAGAGGAGACTCTTCCTGCATTGCAGAATTTAGCTCGCTCATTAGAAGAGTTGGGAGAAAATTTACCTGTAATTGCTAGTCAACAGTTCCATCTGAATGATGAATCGACAACAGTTGATATTTCGGCAGAAAACTCTGTTGCAACTACTTTAAGAGTATTAGTTAAACCACTTCAAGAATTCAGAGAATCTCTTTCTGTTCTTGTGGAAGGCCATGTGCTTTTAGAGCAAGAAGCGGATAGTGGAATGGATGAATTTCTGACGATGAAACATGAGGTAACTGAACCAATATCTGTTGAAGATTCTGAGAAATGTTTGGCGGTTGCTACGATAAGTGACGTACAAAGTGAAGATGGCAGAGAAACTTGTGAGAAACAAGAGGAGGTACTACAACACGAAGAAACACAAAAACAAATTAAGGAAATTGAGGAAATTGACATTAAAAACAAAGAACAGAAAGCGAGAGAATCGTCAAAAATAGGGGAATTTGAAGAAAAGAAAAGGAACGAAGAAAAATATGAAAAAACTAAGCAAAAAGAGCAATTAAATGATGATGAAGTGGATCATGTGAAAAAAGACATAGCATCAGAAAATCAGAAAGAAGAAGAATTGAAAAAAAAAGAAGTAGGGAAAAGAAAACAAGAAGAAGCAGAAACGTTAAAAATAGAAGAACCTGAACAGAAGCAGAAAGAAGAGGAGGCACTTCAGAAGAAAGCAGAAGCATATCATTTAGAAGAAGAGGAAGCAGGTCTTTTTAAAAAGAATGAAGTTGATGAAAAACAACAGAAAGAAGAAGAGCAATTGAAGAAAGATATATCTGAGAAAAAGAAAAAAGAAAAGGAGGAATTAAAAAAGGAAGAAGCGAAAGTTAAGAAAGATGAAGCGGAACAACAGGAAAACGAAGAATTTGAAAAGAAACAACAAGGAACAGAGGTGCTCAAGGAGGAAGAGGAAGTAGAAACATTAAAGATAGAGAAAGAGGAAACTTTGACAAATGTGAAGTTTGAACAGAAGCAAACAGAGGAAGCAGCAGATAAGAAGAAAGAAGAACAACAAATAAAAGAAGATGAAGAAGAAAGTTTAAAAAGAAAGGAAGAAAAAAAACAAAAAGAAGAAGATGGAGCCAAAAGCAAAGAAGAAGAAGAACGAATAAAGAAAGAGGAAGCAGATCGTTTGAAAAAAGAACAAAATGAAAGAAAACAAAAAGTAGAAGAGGCTCTAAAACAGAAGGAGGAAAAAGTAAAAAGGAAACAAAAAGAAGAGGCACTGAAGGAGGAGGAAGAGGAGCGCTTGAGAAAAGAGGAATCTGAAAGAAAGAAGAAGGAAGAAGATGAAATTAGGAATATAGAGAAAGAAGAACGAATAATGAAAGAAGAAGCCGACCGTCTGAAAAAGGAAGAAGATGAAAGGAAACAAAGGGAAGAAGATGAAATTAGGAATAGAGAGGAAGAGGAACAAATACAAAAAGAAGAAGCCGACCGTTTCAAAAATGAAGAAGATGAAAGAAAACAAAGAGAAGAAGAGGCTCTGAAACAGAAGGAGGAGGAAGAAGATCGTTCGAGGAAAGAAGAAACTGCGAGAAAGAAGAAAGAAGAAGAGGAAATTAGGAATAGAGAGGAAGAAGAAAGGATAAAGAAAGAAGAAGCCGACCGTTTAAAAAATGAAGAAGCTGAAAGGAAACAAAAAGAAGAAGAGGCTCTCCAACAGAAGGAGGAGGAAGAAGATCCTTTGAGGAAGGAAGAAACTGCAAGGAAGAAAAAGGAGGAAGAGGAGCTCAGGAACAGAGAGGAAGAGGAAAGATTAAAGAAAGAAGAAGCCAACTGTTTGAAAAAGGAAGAAGCTGAAAGGAAGCAAAAAGAAGAAGCGGCACTGAAGAAGAAGGAGGAGGAAGAAGAGCAATTGAGAAAAGAGAAAAGTGAAAGAGAGAAAAAGAAAGAAGAGGAGCTTAGGAATAGAGAGGAAGAAGAGAGAATAAAGAGAGAGGAAGTCGACCGCTTGAAACAAGAAGAAAATGAAAGAAAACAAACAGAAGAAGAGGTTCTGAAACAGAAGAAGAAGGAAGAAGATCGTTTAAGGAGAGAAGAAACTGCGAGAAAGGAAAAGGAAGAAGAGGAAGTTATGAATAGACAGGAAGAAGAAAGGATAAAGAAAGAAGAGGCCGACCGTTTGAAAAAGGAAGAAGCTGAAATGAAACAAAAAGAAGAAGAGGCACTGAAGAAGAAGGAGGAGGGAGAAGATCGTTTGAGAAAAGAGGAAACT
>NC_046659.1:88356531-88365553 GCF_010883055.1 Belonocnema kinseyi | reverse complement strand
AAACTGACAGAAAGAAGAAGGAAGAGGAGGAGCTCAGGAATAGAGAGGAAGAGGAAAGATTAAAGAAAGAAGAAGCCGACTGTTTGAAAAGGGAAGAAGATGAAAGGAAACAAAAAGAAGAAGAAGCTCTGAAACAGAAGGAGGAGGAAGAAGATCGTTTGAGGAGAAAAGAAACTGCGAGAAAGGAAAAGGAAGAAGAGGAAGTTATGAATAGACAGGAAGAAGAAAGGATAAAGAAAGAAGAAGCCGACCGTTTGAAAAAGGAAGAAGCTGAAATGAAACAAAAAGAAGAAGAGGCACTGAAGAAGAAGGAGGAGGGAGAAGATCGTTTGAGAAAAGAGGAAACTAAAAGAAAGAAAAAAGAAGAAGAGGAGCTTAGAAATAGAGAGGAAGAAGAGAGAATAAAGAGAGAAGAAATTGACCGTTTGAAAAAGGAAGAAGATGAAAGGGAAAAAAAAGAAGAAGAGGCTTTAAAACAGAAGGAGGAGAAAGAAGATCGTTTGAGGAGAGAAGAAACTGCGAGAAAGAAGAAGGAAGAAGAGGAAATTAGGAATAGAGAGGAAGAAGAAAGGATAAACAAAGAAGAAGCCGACCGTTTGAAAAAGGAAGAATTTAACAGAAAACGAGAAGAAGAAGAGGCACTGAAGAAGAAGGAGGAGGAAGAAGATCGTTTGAGAAAAGAGGAAACTGACAGAAAAAAGAAGGAAGAGGAGGAGTTCAGGAATAGAGAGCAAGAGGAAAGATTAAAGAAAGAAGAAGCCGACTGTTTGAAAAAGGAAGAAGATGAAAGAAAACAAAAAGAAGAACAGGCTCTGAAACAGAAGGAGGAGGATGAAGAGCGTTTGAGGAGAGAAGAAACTGCGAGAAAGAAGAAGGAAGAAGAGGAAATTAGGAATAGAGAGGAAGAAGAAAGGATAAAGAAAGAAGAAGCCGACCGTTTGAAAAAGGATGAATTTAACAGAAAACGAGCAGAAGAAGAAGAAGCACTGAAGAAGAAGGAGGAGGAAGAAGATCGTTTGAGAAAAGAGGAAACTGAAAGAAAGAAAAAAGAAGAAAAGGAGCTTAGAAATAGAGAGGAAGAAGAGAGAATAAAGAGAGAAGAAATTGACCGTTTGAAAAAGGAAGAAGATGAAAGGAAACAAAAAGATAAAGAGGCACTGAAAAAGAAGAAAGACGAAGAACGATTGAATGAGGAAGCGGAACGTTTCAAAAATGAAGAAACTGGAAGGAAACAGAAAGAAGAGGATCTTAAGAAAAAAGAGGAAGCTGAGCGTTTGAAAGTAGACGTTGGCGAGCAGAAAAAGAAACAAGAGGATAAAATTAGAAGCAAGAAGGAGGAAAAAGAGCAAGTAAAGAAATTGGAGGTCACACTTATGAAAAATGAAGAAGGGCCGAAACAAAAAGAAATAGAAGATGAAGTCAAAAATGAAGAAGAGCAAAAAAAGAAAAGGAGAAAAGCAAGTTTAAAGAAAGGCGAAGAAGCACAAAAGAAAAAAGACGGGAACAGAAAGGATAAGGATGGAGAAAAAATCAAGAGAAAAGAAAGTCTAAAAAAAGACGGAAGGGAATCCTCGAATATGAAAGAAAATGTAGCTGAGGTCAAGAGTCACACTTTGGAAGAATCTGTTCTTTTGAAAAATAAGGAAAGCGATATAATTACGAACGATGAAAATGAAAAGCTCAAAGAGGAAGGTGAGCGTCTTTCAAAGAAAAAACAAACCGCGGAACAAACTGATGAAGACGGCAGGGAAAATGGTGGAAGTCGAAGATCAAGTGTTCGCAAATTAAGTACAGAAAAAATTAATACTTTAAAGAAAGGAAAAACTGAAAATGAGAGGGAAAGTTCAAGAGAAACTCGACGTAAAGGGAGTATGGATAGATATGCAAATAAAGATGATGTTAGTCAATACAGAAATAAGCAATATGAAATAGAGAAAGAAGGTGAAATGGAAGATTATTCTCAAGTAAGGTATAATAAAACTAAAATAAGACCTGATATCGAACGAACTCCTGTGTATAGGGAACCAATTAAACAAACAGGATCACAATCAGATGATTCTTCTTATACAGATAGTTCATCTTTAAGCATAGCATACAAAACTGATGACAGAAGCTTCAGAGATAGATCTAAAAGAGATCAAATACGATATCCCAAATCTGATGTTAGTTTTTCGGATTCCTCATCTAAAACTACTTTAACAAATTATCCCGAATATGTAGCCACAATTTCTTCGCGAAATAGAAGTAACGATTATTCCTTTACTTCTTCAACATTTAAAGCCCCACAAAGAAGTATAAAATCCTACGACAGATATTGTGATAGATCTAGGAAAAGTTACGAATCTAGCTTCAGTTCCTTTCTGAGACCCGATAGTCGCTCAACGTTAATTTCTCCATCTGTTAATTACTCGAAAAGAATATTAGGTAGAAGAAGTCCTACCCTAATTCCTGATATTGATACATCAGCATATTATTTATCAAGCAGCCGCAGTCGTACATCAGATGTAAGTTGTCGGTCCTCTTTAAGTTCCAAAATAATATCGAATTTATTTTTTATTTATTTGTTTTTTTGTATTAATTTCAGATAAGTCATGTAGATCGTATAAAGTGTCCCTTCTTTTGCACAAAATTAACGAATCGTACAGTGTCCGAAGGTTCGCAAATTAGGTTAACATCAACAGTGATTGGACAACCAGATCCTGAAGTGCATTGGACTAAGAATGGGGAAAAACTGCAATCTGGAGGTCGAGAACGAATGAAATTGGAGAATGGATTAGCAACTTTAGAAATAAGTGCAGCTTTGCCTGAAGATTCTGGATACTACGCTTGTGTAGCAACAAATTCTCATGGTCAATCATCTAGTGAGGCTATAGTGAGGGTGTATGCTGCCTTTGAAGCAATACCTTTACCACCAACCTTCACAAGTTCTATAAAAGGTTATTTCTTCCTCCTTAGGAACACCTGAATTAAATTTCCATGTTTTGCATATTTTCCATTCCGTAATTGTGCAGCAGCTGTGTATTTTATTCTTCGTAAATTTAAAGATTTAACATAGGTTTGTCCCAACAAAAGTATTTATAAATTTTTAATTTGCATTATTGATTCTTTTATTTACAGATACTTACAGGTTTACGGATCATGAGCTAGTTTTAGAATGCAAAGTTCGAGGTCATCCAACGCCTTCAATCACATGGTTGAAGGATGATATTGTTTTACGTGGAGATCGCTACAAACAAAGTTTTCTTGGCGATGGAGTTTGTCGCTTACAAATTGCAGATCCTGATATCGCAGATAGTGGCGAATACAGTTGCCGAGCTGATAATGATGTACGAACAGATCAAATTCGACATGTTGTCCATTTTGAAGGTAAAAACCCGCTGGTAAAATAGATAAAGATATCTTCTAAACTTTCCAATAACAGTAATATAATACATCTATATATTATGATAAAGGCCATGAACATCGCTTTGCCAGTACCCGTGAACGAATTCTGTTCGACGACAGAAATCGAACAACATGTAGGGAAATTGGTCGACGTCCACGTTTTTCAAGCTATCTCATAGATCATAGTGTACCAGCTGGTGGTACCATAGCATTACAGGTCGAAGTGAGAGGTATGGTTCAAAACTGATAATGCTTATCGCGATTACGGGATTCTCAGTATAGAATCGCAATGATCCAATTTCAATTTCAGGATCACCAACACCAGAAGTGACATGGTTACGTCGTGACGGTGTGAAGAATGAACGTATTTCAAATTCGAAAGTTCGCACCTTTGCTGAATCTGGAGTTCATACCCTGATTTTACTTGAAGCTTCTGAGTCAGAAGCTGGTACCTACATTTGCAGAGCAATCAATGCATTTGGTCAAATAGACACAAGTGCTAATGTTGAAGTTATCATACCTGGTAAATTCAGTGCCAATGGAAAGCCTGCTATGTTCATATCAAGACCAGTCGATAAAATAATTACGGCAGTCGTGGGCGAAGATGTTTCTGTATCTTTTAGGATCTCTGGAATTCCGAAACCCCGAGGTATATTTTACAGATGAGCTTCAATTAAAGCTAATAATTTTTAAGTGAATAATCTGACAAATATTAAGTTGTAAATTAATTATTGTTTAATAGTGACGTGGATGAAGGGAATTCGAGATATTACGGATGGTCCTCGTTCTCATAAAGAAACATTGGATGATTATGTTCGAATCACCTTAAGTAGGATGATTCCTTCGGACGAAGGCACTTACTGTATTTTGGCAAAGAATCGATACGGATGCGACAGAGCATTTTTCACAATCAAGGTATGTTACAGAAGTTTGATTTAACTTTAATAAACTGCGGATCCTTCCGAGTGAAAAAGTACCCCTGGGATTACGGATAAGTCCCGTTAAAGTACTAGGAATGAGACAAATCAGTACTTAAATACCAATTTTTCTTTCAAATTTCTTAAAGTTTAATCAGGGACCATAATACTAGACATTTTCCATTTTAGTTCTTCGGAATTTTTACAAGTGCTGATGGCACTTGTGTAGGACGAAAGTATTGAAAAAATACAACTAAGTTTTATTTTGAGCAGAACTTTTAATTTTATATTTTAAACATTTTTAGTACTCTAATATATTTGTTTGGAAAATTACTTATGTCTTGTAAACATTTAATAGAACTTTACCGGTACATTTGTCTTAAAAAATTCCTGCTAAAAAAATGAAACAATTAAATGGGACTTTCAGGTAGTTTTGCCTTAAAAATATTCCTGATGAAACGTAAGATATTTTGATATTTTTAAATATTTTTCATACTTTAGTCATATTTCTACAGTACTTCTTTAGACATGAGTGTCACAAGCGTTTGTAAAAATTTTAAACAAAATAAAATAGAACTCTTCTATTACTTTTATACCAATATTCATATTTTTACTAATATTATTAACACTTGTAAAAGTTTCAGGCAAAAAATTAAGCGGGACTTTTTCGGTACTTTTGTCGTATAAAGATCCTCGTGAAGTTGGACATATTTTGAACTTTTCTAGTACTTTAGTTTTATTTTAGCAGTAATTGTTTGGTACATAAGTCCCATCCCTCATTGTAAGAATTAAGAAAAAAAAATGAAATGAAACTTATCTAGTATTTTCTTTAAAAATGATTAAGAATTGATAGGAATTCAACATCAAAAAATTAAGTGGGATTTTTCCTGCACTTTTGTCCTACAAAATTCAGGCCTGAGAAATAGAAAAATGACCGGGACCTTCGGGGTACTTTTGTCATATAGACATTATAGTGAAACGTGACATATTTTAAACTCTTTTGGTACTTCAGTCCTTTTGTCCCTAATTGGACTTTTGAAAAATCTTAAGAAAAGTTAGTACTTAAGTACTGATTTCTTTTATACCTAGTACTTTAGAGAGACTTTATCCAGAATCCTAATAGGATCTCAGTAAGACTTTTTTTCACTTGGGTTATCCTAAAATTGTAAATATCTTCTCTTTTTTGAAAGGTGAAGCAAAGAGCGAGATCACTGACACCTACAATTTTATCTGACACCGCAAATCGTTTGGCAGATATGGAGAATGAGGAAATGCGAATCCATATAAAAGGTAGGTTAATAGAATTATCTCAGTTCAAATCAAAAAAGGTTTGTATCCGATTGTAAATGGAAAAATGTAATGTCTAGGGATACCCCTCTAAAAGAGGAGAAAGGGGCTCGATTCCCGATACAGTTTAGTTTTCCAAAAGGGCGTAAGTTCTGAAATATAAGACTGAGGGATGAATGGGGTCAGGTGGCAGATATAGTAGGGCGTAGTGAAAGTATTCGTAGATGATAGAGAATATTTGGGGGTAGAAGACTTGGGGTAATATGGAATATAGGTTAATATGGTACCTGGGGTAACATGACACCCGAAATAATGTAACCCCCCGGGCAATGTTGGCCCTAGGCCCTTAATTCCTGACACAGCAGCAGCGGCGAAATCCTTTTATAATATAGAAAAAGATTTGAGATATTTAAAAAGATTCTTCCAAGAAAGGCCATTCGCACCTACTCATAAACAAGTGGCTCTAAGTATAAGTTGTTTGAGGGATAGTTATTCAGCTCACTGAGATGTGCGGCAGTATTAGCACAGAGTGCATTTGCAAGCAAAAGTGAGAAGAGAGGAAACCAATAACGCGAAAATTTTAGCATAGCCCCACCTACGTTCTCAATTTAGGGAACCCCCTTGGAAAACGCTGGTCTATTTTTGAGCGCCCCCACCTACCCTCCTTTGATTGCAGCGGGTGGTCTAAAACTAAAATTCAGTTCGTAGTTAAAACGCACGGCTATTTTCCCGGTCTAATTTCGCTACTTTTGATTTTATTCCAGACTCAATTTACTTAACTTGTCAATATAAAAATAGACTTTTAAAAGAAATAATATCGAAATAAAGTGATGATTGAAAATGACCTCTCACGAAGAGGATCCAAATCTGGAAGGAGTTTGTGAAGCAAAAAGAAATTTAGTCAAACGCCTCAGGCTTTCTTGGTTTAATAGAAAATGTACAAGTGAAGAATTAGTAAATTTCCAAGGTATTAAATTAATTATATTATTGCATTAATTCGAATTGGAAAGTTTGGAAGTGACTCTGATACGAGGGGGAATTTAATCATTAAAAACCCTCACGAAGTAATCCCTATTACGCATATTAAGATAATACGGTGATAGAATTCACTGAAACAGTGGAATAGGTCAATATCAAGGGAAGGAATTGTTAAAATGTTAATATTTATAATTATAATCAAACGCTAAATTTTAATTTTACCACGAGTAGAAGAAAAATTTAAACCACAATTAAACTCAGATAACTTATCATAATTTAAAGTATACTTTTAAGTTTGTTTACTTTCTTAACAATTGCTATTGGTGTCAATAATAAATGATTAAAATAATTCCTTGATTAAACTACTTATAGCTATATTCAACTAAGTATTTTCTTAGTCGTAAATGGCAAAGCAAATAGGTCCCCCATTAACTAAAATAAAAATGGTTGTTTCTCATCAATTTCAAAGCAGACTAGTGTAAATAAGCCTAAGATTCTGCGTAAAAATGCGAAAATTTTGCTTGGGTCTATCGAATTTGCTGCTAAAAATAATGCTTATATTTTAATAATTATTTATGTAAGTGCACAACTTCTATCAACATATCAATCCCTTCTCAATGTATGCAATAAATTATAATATATATAATACAAATTAAGTTGATCATTATAAACATCATTGATATTCTGTTAGTTGTTTCCCATGAATTTAGGGTGCTTTCTGATATTTGAAAGCCTCTCCTCAAGAAAAAAAAGCAATTTGTAAACATTTAAAATGGTCTCATATTTTTAATTATTTTAATCAGCTCTTTGAATTGGAAAGAAATCTACTAACTGAGTTCTCCATATTTCACAACAAATTGACGATGTTGTATTATTGAGAGTTTTAATTCATTAAAATATCAGTTGATATTCCTGGATTCAAAATTTTTTAAATGTCTGTATAAAACGTCTGTTGTAAAATATGGTAAACTCAGCTGGTAACTCATTTCGGTTTGAAAAGTTTACAAATAATTCAAGGAGATTTCCCTTAATTAAAGGTGACTAGGATGGCTGCTTGAAATGATTAAAGTAATGAGAATGTTTTATACTCTCACTAAACCAATTGACTGTACCTTGCGCGACTCTGCTTCATAAAGTGGGGGGGGGGGGATTCTTCGCACACCTCTTTTTTGACGAATGATTAAGTTAAAGTTTCTATGAAAGTTCTTTAAAATATATAGTTATTCAATTTTTAATCTGATTTGCCTACAGATAAGATGTTTTAAAAAATTTTCAACTTTTTTGTTACAACTTCAAGTTCTTACAATGCAATAAGAAAATTTTTAAGTTTTTTATTCATAAGCTGACCTAAAACGGTGAAAAAATAGCTTTTAAATGAGTACAAGAAAATTGAAAAAGATTGATTATTTTGAAAGTTATTGAAGATTTAATAAAACATTGCATTTTTTGATTGAGCTACGGAAAAATTCAAGTTAAGAGAACTTAGTCAACAAAAAAGATGTATGCGATAAGTTTTGTTCCCTACTCTGTAAATTTTCTTATTCAAGTAAATACTTTTTAATTTTTCTTATCACATTTTTCGCTCAATACATAAATATAAAAAAAAGCTAAATTAAAAAATCGTGCTTTACTGATTTCTTAGAAATTTATTTATTTTGAAATAATTTGACTGAATAATATAGATTTGATTAAAAGATGATAATATATCTACATTATAAAAAAGTTGTCGCCGCAGCCACTGTTTCAGGAATTTTAAATAGTTCCTCCCGAGCTGGCCACCCTAGCAGGCCTCCAGAGGTCTACATGCGGGCCTCCAGAGGCTCCCACAAGATCTTCCCGAGCCTCACGCGATATCCTACAAAGCTACAAATGAATGTCTCTAGATAGACCGTGGGCTGACAACGTAAATGGGAGCGTGATACGGATAAGGCCAATTTTCACATGAGATGTTCGTCTGATGATGAGGAACGTAAAAATGGGTGCCTGGCAGGTGTGAGTGGATGCGTTCACCTGTGGCAACCTGTCAAAGGTGCGAATTTTTGGGAGTTAACTTACGTGACTCGGATAAGGTTGAAAGTTGGTGTACATGTAGGGGCTGACATTAGAAATAGCACCTGCGCATTGCCAGGCACTTACCTGGATGTAAAAGTGTTGCCAGGCGGCTTCGAAGTCACCGGAAACTCAGGTGAAATTTCTTGAAATTGATTTTACAGAAAAAAGTTTGATACAAAAGTTGGTCCACTCCCGGAGATGCATATTTTCATTGGTATATAATTTTTTGGTAAAATTGATATTTTTGGAGAAAACATCGATTAAAGAACTACCATAACAATAAAAAGCCCTTTTTATTGACAACAAGTGATTTTTTCGAAAATTATTGAGACAAAAGGTACTCTATTACAGGTATACTCCAAGATGAATAAGAAGTATTTGTTCAAAATGTTAATATTTACCAA
>NC_046659.1:88348806-88356431 GCF_010883055.1 Belonocnema kinseyi | reverse complement strand
AATTTCAAGAAATTTCACCTGAGTTTCCGGTGACTTCGAAGCTGCCTGGCAACACTTTTACATCCAGGTAAGTGCCTGGCAATGCGCAGGTGCTATTTCTATTTAGCCCGTACATGTACACCAATTTTCAACCTTATCCGAGTCACGTAAGTTAACTGCCAAAAATTCGCACCTTTGACAGGTCGCCACAGGTGAACGCATCCACTCACACCTGCCAGGCACCCATTTTTACGTTCCTCATCATCAGACGAACATCACATGTGAAAATTGGCCTTATCTGTATCACGCTCCCATTTACGTTGTCAGCTCACAGTATAAGAGTCTCTGACCAGCCGTTTCAGAGCTTCCCGTGAGGGCCCTTAGACTCCCCCCTCCCCCGAGAAGATCTTTAGAGTTTTGATAAAGAGCCCCCAGAGTGTTCTACAAGGGCCACTGCAACCTTCCACAAGAGCTTCCAGCTTTCCCCACGAGGTTTAAAGCATCCCATTAGGATCTCTACAGTCTCCCTTGAGGGCCTCCAGAGTCTCCTGTGAGGTCCTCTAGAGCCTCGCACGAGAGCTTGCCGAGCCTTCTACGAGGTCTTTTAGAGCCTCGGAGGAGGGCTTCCAGAGTTTTTTTCCATTTGCAAATTATTAGTAATGTACAAATATATCACTTAAAAAATACAAATATAAAAATGTAATACACTTATGAAAAATTTAATACATTATTAATTTTGAACGTGATAAGTCATGGTCGACCATGCTAAATACAAAAAAATGCATAAGCAAAAAGGGGTGTTGACACGCATAGAGGGTACTGACCCTAGTATTATATAACAATTTTAATTTATTAAAATAACCTACTTCAGGTATTGCGAATTCTGTATTTATAACTTAAAGTAAGTAACGATTCACGATGTGGTTTAATAGATGAGTAGAGCGTTCTACACGAATTCTGATGTTTGGGAGATGATGCATACATTTATCTAATTTGGGGTGCTGCAAAGGATTTGGCTTCAGAAATTTTTCATGACAGGTTTTTGGAAAATTGGGAATGAAATCCCTAGGAAAGCTTTAAGAAAAATGTCGCTTATATTTGCTTTTTTAGGGACATTCAACCCCAATTTTCCAATAAATCTTACATAGTGAATAAATTTAGAGTTCTATTTTGTGTGTATTCCTAATCCTGCCAGATGTAGGTCATGAACAAAATCGTGATATGCTGCAGTAATAAGATGCTATTTTCATTTGCACATTGTAGTTATATAATTATTCATATATTCGTTGAAAATTATTACGACGTAAGTTCAATGAAAACCTTGATTAAGCACAAATTTCTGAAACTTTTTATACAAAGTATTAAAAAAAATGTTTTCATCCAATCTTTTTGATTTGTTTGTTTTATTTTTCTATTGCGTTCTAGAAAAATACAATGAAAAAATAAAAAAGATTGGATTAAAATATTTTCTTTAACACTTTGCATACAAAAATTTCAGAAATTTGTGCTAAATCGTACTATAGTAAAAACAGAAAATCATAAAAACTTTGCTGTTAAATAATTCTTTATATATTCTTCGAAAATTTTTTGAAGCCATACATTTGATGAAAATATTTTCATGGTAGAAAAAATTCCAACTAATTTTTTAAAAACATTGGATTTTTAAAAATCTTGAAAAAAACAATGTTTTAAAACATTTTCAGTAGCTTATATTAAAAAAACTTTTTTTAATGAAAGAATTAAATTTTTTTCAATTAAATATACCCGAAATCTAACAAGGAATATCATCATTCTGAAACATGTATTTTTTCATACCCATATTTTTATTGTCTTTTTATTGACTTTTCAACCTTAATCACTTCTAAAGCAAATATTTTAGGGTTAAGTCAGGACCGCGACATACCTGAGAAATTCTGATTTCTTATACTATTTTTATATATTTGATTTCTATCTTATATGTAAATAATAATCACCAAAATATAAATTTTTTCTCTGTAATAAATGGGTAAAAATGAATATTGTGGCTTTATTTAAATAAATTGTATAGTTAATTGAAATGAAAATAAAGTTTAGACGAAAAAAAAATCGGCGGAAAATTTCAGCCACAGGGGACTTTCTGGTTGCAAACTCGGGGCGCCACCACCTGACCTAATCGTGAATTCAAGCACTCTAGCATTGCAGTCAATTTAACATCCGTGATTTTTTTTAAGTTTTTCTTCTGGGAAATGGCTGAAAAGCGAATTATATTACTATTAAAAGTTTGGCAATGACCTATTACTGGGGAAGTATGAATACAAACGAAATTCCGAAAGGCTTAGGTTGCCTTTGAATGAAGAGATCAAATTTGTGGAATAGTTTTATTTCTAAATTATCTTTAAGCCTTTTTTTATTTTTCAGATGTACCAGGGCCAATCAGTAGCGAACCTATTGTCATAGATGGTGGTACGAATTGGTTATCTCTAAGTTGGGGTAAAGCGGAACAGAGAGGACCAGCTCCTGTAGTTGCGTATAAAATCGATGCATGGTTGCTTGGTGGCGAAGGTGGCGCCAGATGGGTTGAGGTATATTAAAAAACAATTACTTCTTATTTAAAAAAATTTATACGTATCTTTAATATGAAGCTAAAATCATTTATTCTTTTCAAATGTAGCTCGGGATCAGTCCAATAAATTCATTCGATGCCTTCAACCTTCGACCTAGAGGAGAGTACAAATTCCGTATAACACCTCGGAATCGTTACGGTTGGGGGGAATCTCTATCAAGTACGGATTCTTTCACAGTCAGTGATGTCGTCGATATACCAGAATTTTTGAAAATTCTTCCTGGTCAGTTGAAAGCTCTTGAGGGGACAAACGTAAAATTAGAATGCGAGGTAAGCTAAGGGATTTTAACCATAAGCCATATAATTTGAGGATTTATTGGCAAGGTTTTAAAATTTGATATGTAAAATTTGTTTTATAACGCGTGTAGGTTCGAGGAGATTCAAAAATTGATGTTCGATGGTACCGAGAAAACACTGGGATTGATCCTAATGATGATCCAAGATGCACAGTTTACTACAATGGTTTTAAATGTTCGCTGACATTGAACAATATAAAAGAGTATGATACTGGAAGGTACATTTGTGAAGCTTCGAGTAAAGCTGGAAAAGTTTCTACATTTGCTAGAGTATTTGTCGTAACTGATCCGAAAATCTTGAAAGCAGATGAGCAGTTAAGAAGCAGGTAATGATATATTAAGCAAGTATAATGTCAGTGGTGGGGAGCAACTACTTATTTCTAAGGCGACACGGGAAAAAATAGTTCATTAAAAATCCATAATTTTAAAAAAGCGCTATAAAATCTGTGAGGAAGTCGCTGAAAATTTAAGTTACCAAGGATTCAATAGCTCAGAGATTAGTTTTAAAACTACACTTCAGTCACTAAAAATTTAGTACGAAAGGGCTTGATATTATCTGAGACAAGCAATCCGAATTCTAAGCGACAGTCGCTTAAACGCTTAAACGTTTTGAAAAAATCGGACATGCTGATCAATCAAACCATACCTAAATTACCTAAGCCCGTATATTCTATCGCGCGCACTAACAAACTGATACATTGAACCACTTGGATCTTGGTTACAAAATCTGGGCCAATTATTTTAAGGCAGCGTCGTACTAAGTTGTACAGTGAGCCTTAACTGTCATCAAACTAAAAGTTCTAAATCAACTTGAAAATATTTCAGAGACTTAAATAGCTAATTTTTTTATAGATAGAATTTGGAATTTAAATTTTGTTACTTCAAACAGGGCTCCATACTTTTTCTCTTTAAACATTTAAGAAGTTTACAAATTATCCCGAATTAATAAAGGATAAAGAAAATCAAGTGCAAAAATGCTTTAAGAACCTTTATGAGAAAAATCGAGTTTCTGCTATAAAAAAGCCTCCATAAAATGCGCAATTTCAAATTGATCCAACTCTTTTATAATACTTTCTTACTCAGTTTTAACGCAAAATAACACTTCCTGAATAATAATTTTAAATATGTGAAACAAATAATTAATATGAATTAATATTAATATTTATATATTATCAATTATTAATATCAATAATAATTTTTATTATTTAAGAAAGAACTCAATACTTCTTATTTAAATATCGAAAACCTTTCAAAATGGTCCAAAGCAATCATATTTTATACTATATAAAGACCTCCATAAAACGAAGAGGTTTCAATTGATCTTATTCTTGTATATTACTTTTTTACTTAGTTTGTAGGTTAAAATAATAATTTAAAATATGTAGAAAAAAATTGTTTTTAAATTTAAAAAGTACCTGTTCCAAAAGTGCTCAATTCTTTATTTTCCTTTTTAATATAAAATTCTTCGAAATCAACAGAAAATAAAGATGATACAAATTTCAGGGCAATTAATAAAAAATTAGGTGAATTAAAAAATTTTAATATTTTAAAAATCCATTGAATTTATTAAATTGAGAATAGACCAAAAATCTTGACGGAAATTTATAATATTATGGTAAAGGCCCTGAGAATTTAAGGTGATCTTAAAAAACTTTAGCGTAAATAAAAAAAAGCCATTAAAATGTTATCAAATCCGGTGAAGTTTCACAAAATCTTACGGTATTCCTTAAAATCCCTTGATATATTTAAAGTCCTATAAAGTCATTTGAGATTTATTAAAATACCCTGATGGGAGCCTTTAAAGTCCCTTAAAATTATTGAAATCTTAGGAAATCATATAAAGTTCCTTGAAATTCCTTAGAAATCCCTTGAAATATTTTAAACTGTTGAACCTATTCTGAAACCCCTTTGAATCTTTTAAAACATAATCTAATCTTATAAATGCTTCTTCTTATACTTAAAGAAATTCGTTAAAACAACACATCATTTTTTAGATCCTATGAAATCCCTGAAATATTTAAAAAATTTACAAAAACTCTTAATTCTTGTGAAATTCTTCGAAATATATAGAAATATTATAACATGTTTACATATTTTTAATATCTATTAAAAACCCACAAATATCCTTAGAAACTTTGTAAAGTCCCTTGAAATCATTACAAATTTCCTGAAACCTATTATTGATCCTATGAAATCCTTTGAATTTCTTATGAGCTTTGGGAAATTATTTGCAATCCCATTTTTTTTAACCTTTCGAAATTTTGAAAATAATATTAAATCTTAGTCTGCTGACATTAACAATATATAAAAAGTACACGCGCGAAAAATTTAATCTAGTATTAAATATTTAATTCGTATTTTTTTATTTAAATATGAAAGGCAAAATTTCTCAAGTTTTTTAGAACTGAAAAAGTATTTATCAAACAAATTTCAAACACTGTATTCAATATAAAGTTGATCCCGAACTTCAAAATAAAGTACCCTTAAAAATACTTTATTAATATTTCATAAATAAATTACGCATTTTTATAAACAAATAGGGATTGCTAAAAAAAGAACCTAATTTTTTTCACTTTTTTTGTGAATCAATATTTCTAACACCTTCCAGAATATGCTGTTAAAATTTCAAAATAGAGAAATGAATAGTTGTTGAATAATGAATTTTTAACTGAAGCCCTTACACACTTCAAGCGTGCTTGCTACCGCAGGTGCCACGTTTGACAACTCTTCATCAACATCTATTTATTTCTCCAGTTTCAAATTTTCGGAGTATATTCTGTAATATGTTAGGAATATTCATCCACAAAAAATTGAAAAAATTAGGTATTTTTTAGCAATATCTATTTGTTTATAAGAATGCCCAATTTATTTATGAAAATTCAATGGAGTAATTTTTCAGTATACTTCATTTCAATGTTCGGGATCAAACGCATAGATCAAATGTTTGAAATTTTGTTGGTAAATACTTTTTCAGTTATATAAAAGTTAGGACGATCATTTTTCTTAACACAGTCATTATTAAAAATTTATTTCTAGGTAATTTTTCATATCATATTGAAGGAAAAGAATTTACATTAAATATGTTTCAACAAAGAACGAAACAAATATTACACACAAAACAAATTTAGGGGGTAAATCTCTCTTGGAATGACCCGTATAGTTCATACATAGTGTCTAGTATTATATATATTATTCATTTGTTTCATAAATATTTTGTATAAAATAAATGAATATTATATATAAAACTTCATACTATATATAAACTACATATAATTTTACCGCCTGGACACTCACACCCCTTTAATTTTCCCACTTCTCCTACTTCCTTTCCCTTCATTTCACGTCACTTCGCTTACTTTTTTTCCCCTGTTTTCCCGTCACTTCTCCTACTTTTTCTCCCCTCATTTTTCTTGATTTTCCCCACTTTCCATTCTCTTATTTGTTCTCACCCACACCTTTGTTTGTTAGAAAAAGTACGACGGACGGACGAATGAACTGAAGGTAGGACATCCGAAATTAACTAAGAAAAAGTTACATTTTAAAACAAAAACGATAACGGTAACTAGTTCCTATTAAAAAGTAACTTGCCCATCACTGCTTAGTATTTTATTGATATTTTTCTGGATAACGTGCAATTTAAGATTAATTGAATCAATGGTATTCTTACTGAGATAAAAAATCAACTCTAACTTTCTTTTCTTGCCTTTAAAATTTAAAACCTCTCTGAAGGTACTTTGAGGACGCGACTGTGGAAGGTCCACCTCAATTTACGATGCGATTGCGGGATCGTCGAGTACAGGCCACGTATCCAGTAAGGCTGACTTGTCAAGTCTTGGGCTATCCGGAACCAGAAGTTGTATGGTTTAAAAATGGCAGGGAAATTTGTGCAGATGGTAAGAGATTGATAAAATATTACTGCCTAAAAGCATGCCATTTAATGACAATTTTCAATTGTTTAGGATTTCATGCATTTTGGAATGACGAGTCCCATTTCCACACACTCGAAATTTCATCTTCCTCGCTTGAAGATTCTGGTCGTTACATGGCTACTGCAAAAAATGTTAATGGATCCGTATCCTGTCGTTGTATACTCGTGGTTGATAAAGGAATTAGAGCTTATATTGCTCCTGAATTTCTGTGCGGTTTGGACGCAGCATATACTGTCAAACTAGGTGGAGAACTTCGAATGTGTGCTCAGATAGAAGCATATCCGAGTGTTGGTGTTGTTTGGTAAGATAATTAAAAATATATTCTTTTCTAACATTTGAAGAAACTTTTCAGTTATTGTAATTAAGTGCACAAAATAATATAGGAATAAATTATTTAATATAAAAGTAATGTAGGTAGCATATCTAATACAATATGAGAGGCTTTACATTCTTAACACTTTAGATAAAACTGTTGAATTTTCAAGAAAATAGATTTATTTTTCAACCAAAAAGATTCATTTTCCACCAAAAAAGATTAATTATGAACAAAAAATAGAATATTTTTTTCCTAAATAAAGAAAATTAATTTTCAAACAAATAAGAGGCAAATTTTCATCTGGATAAATAAGTCTGCAAGTACGAATATAAAATTTTAACGAATAGTTGAATTTTCGAAAAAAATCCTAAACATTTTAAACAAGACGATGAAATTTTAAACAAAAAGATTAATTTTCTACCAGAAAAAGGAACAATTTTTTAACATCTTTTCGCTTGGAAAATCCAGATTATGGTAGAAAATTCATCTCATTTGGTGAAAAT
>NC_046659.1:88339782-88348706 GCF_010883055.1 Belonocnema kinseyi | reverse complement strand
AGTTTCACAATTAACCAATTAGATCGATTAAAAAAAATGAATTTTCGATGAAAATTTTAATTGTTGATATTTGAAACAAAAAATATAATTGAAAAAAAAATAGATAAATCAGAAACGAAAGTAGATTATTAATTTTAAAACAATCATCTGTTGCATTTTAAACCAAAAAACATTAATTCTGCACGAAAAGAGATGAATTTCCAAACAAAAAATGAAATTATATTCTAAAAAAGATAGATTTTTAACCAGAAATTGTATATTTAAATTTATAGTTAAAAAAATTACATTTTTATAAAAAAAGAGAATTTTCAACAAATTAGTTAAATTTTTAACCAGAAATACATTTTCATCGAAAATGATTAATTTTTAACGAACAAAAAATACTTTTAGAAAATTAGATCCACTTTCCACCAATTAGTTGAATTTGCAACCAGAAAGTTCTATTTTTTGCCAAAAAAGATCAAATTTCGACCAAAAGTGTGGAGTTTTCAACCAAAAAAAAAAAAAAAAAAATAGTTGAGTTTTTTTAACAAATTAGTTAAAATTCCAAACTTAGAAGATGAATTTTTAACAAAAAAAGTTTATTTTCAACCAAGCTGATTTTTCTACTAAACAAGATGAGTTTAACAAAACAATTGAATTTGTAATAAGATAATAATATTTGCAATCGATTAATACAATTTTTACCCCACAAACACGAATTCTAAATTAAAAATATAATTGTAAAATAGTAAAATAGAAAAAAACTACCTTACAACCAAAAATATTTGGGTTTTCTTATTAAGTTCTGTTAATTCAGTGTAAATTTATGTGAAAAAAGATAAAAAGTGATAGTTTCATCAAAACAGGGGAAAAGAGGGGATAGGGACAAATATTATGAAGTCTCAGTGAATATTACAATGAAACCTAATTAGGCATCGAGATGGAGTTCGCCTTCGACCTAGTAGGAGAGCTGTGATGACCTTGAATCATGACGGGGCTGTTGAACTATCATTAGCAAATGTCACAAACAGAGACGCCGGAGTTTATAGTTGTACAGCTACTAATGAAGTCGGAAGAGCGGAAACCTCGACAAGGATTGCTATTTTGGGACCCGATGAACAATCTTCATTTGAGAAATTATCACCTCATGTGGTTGTGGATCCTCCATCAGATCCAAAGATACCGTAAATATTATTATATTAATTAATTAGTCGTGATACAAACTTAGACTACAGGAAGAGTTGTCAGAATTGTATGACCCTGGTTATGATCTCTATTCCGCAACACTTAGAAGGGGAACCTATACCCTTCGGAATATTTTCTGGATTTATACTCCTTCCATTAGTAGGTCAATACAAAATTTGTTTTTATTAGGGTAAAGTGGGGTGATGTGAACCATGTTTTTATGAAGTCCAATATAAGTGTAAAAAATTTATTTTCGAAAACCTGTTGGCCATATCCTTTAAAAAGAGTGGCATAGTACATTTTGGAACAGTCTAACTTGAAAAATTTCCATTCTTTGTCAACAAATTTGCATTCCTCACAAAAAATGTTTTTTCTCCATTTCAAGAAATGGAGGGGTGATGTGAACCACTAATTAAATTCGGCGAATATATATTAACAAAAATCACTGGTAATGTTCTATTAAAGTTTTCATATAGTAATAAAAGCTAATATGACAATAAAATTATTTCTATTTTCGTATAGCATGAATGAAATGAATAAAATAATATCTTATATCTTCATGGTATTATGCTCAAAGAAAAGGATCTTTTAAACAATGAATATGTGCATATAAAAAAATAATAAACGACAGATTAGCGTCAGTTGAGTAGTTCGCATCAACTAACAAGAACGGTTTACGTCCCCCCATGGATGATTTTTTATTTCGAAGGACGCCACATAAACACTATACAAGAAAAGCATTAAATCACTTCGGATTATGAAAGCCATCAACGAACCCAACTTTATACATACAGTTACCTTGGAAAAGCGACGAAAATTAACCTAAGAACACATCTTCCTTGACCACTTGTCAAAACTTTCGTGAAATTTTTTTTCGGCCGTGTGTTGTATAAGGCTGTTTCTCAAAAAGTTGGCCACTTTGGGCAGTATAGTTTCTGAGAAAAAAAGTTGTTCGAACTGACTGAAATTTTTTTAATCTTACAGTACTAACTATCAAGTAACGGAAAATAAGCGTGCCCACGAAACAAATTCATAAATTAATATTAAAAAATTATAACAATTTTGGGAATGGCTCACATATTCTGAACGTAGTGAAATCGTGTAAACTAATTAGTTCTCAGTTGATTTAAATAAAATTCAATACAAATTTAATCAAATACAATGGTGCACCGCTTTGTAATCCACTTTCTGTTGCTCTTCTGGAAATTATTAACAAAAAATAGGATGTACCATGATTTATTCAAATAAACATCATCTGATCCCAATAACAACCTTTATCTTCCGTTTTGGGTGAGTCGAAATAACTTTTTTAACGCCGTTAGCACTTTTGATACACACTCGCGTCAGAACTATTTTTTTTCAATCACAATTACTTATCCACTGTACCGTCGTGTATTTGAAGTCCGAGGAATACTAGCGCTCCACGTTCCGTCACTGACGTATGACTAACCTCGAAACTCTTGACTGGGACCGACAAGACATCTTGCACACGAAAAATTTAATAATATTTCATGTTTTTGAGTATAAAAAAATGACCTTATAAATTTATAAAAAATCATTACTTGTACATTCTTACTCGCTGAATCCAAATGTGACCTTATTTTTTTATATTTATCAAGTAATTGCAGAGTTTTAGACAGGACCGACAGGACATATAATTAAGGTACGCGTGTTTGAGAGCGCAGTTTAACTAATTTTTTGAAAAGCCAAATTGAATATTTAATTCTCTATGAGTAAAATTGATTGACGAAAAATTGAGTAACAAATCTCACCCAAATTTACATTGGTATTCATATTTTTTCTTATATGAAAACCAATTAAATATGCGTGGGACCGACAGGACATGAAAACGAAAGACAACTTTGAAATTTTTTGTAATAATCGATCAAAAAATAATCGAAGTTAGAAAATGTAGTTTTTAAAATTATTATTCATACTACTGATATAACTTAGGTTGTAGAGAAATAAATTACGGTAATAAAGGGTGTAACGGTAATAATAATAACATTTTTTATGGTATTTTATTTTTAGCTACAATTGAAAATAATTAAGATTCATCAAAATGAGGGAGGTTTTTCTTCATATTGAACTCCTATTATGAGAATTATTTGCATTGCCAATATATTCTTTATTATTGATTACGGAGCTTGGACACAAAATGGCCAACTTTCTGAGAATCATCCATAAAGACTTGAACAGATGTGCACTAGGGTGGTCCAAAAATGCATGGCAAATTTTTTTTTGCATACTAGAGAGCAACGATCCTCCTCATTTTATTTTAAATCCGAAAAAAAAATTCCCTAATTTTTAATTCTTTTTTTTTTATTTTAACAGATGCCGGTTTTAACTTGAAGTTTCCCATGTAAAATGCATTGGGAAAAATCACTTTTTTGAGTTTTTATATTAATTTCTTAGGGTTTGAAAAAATGTGACGGGAATGTATGGGGACCTGTAGAGAATTATCCAACGAAGAATTTCATCTATCAGACATATGGGTTTGAAACCCCTAACACAACCCCCACGAGTACCTGAAGACATTGAACATGGTATTCTCGTATTTTTTTACATAAAATTATTAATATTGGTCTAGTGGATATAGTTATTATCATTGGTCAATTATTTTTTAATTATTCAAACAAATAGAATTTATTTAAGTATTTATTAAAATATTTATTTAAATAATATTTCTTTAGTGAAATATTTATCAACATTGTTTTATTAATTTTATTAAAAAAAAGTATTGTAATAAAAATTATTACTTAAATGTTACTGATAAATTAATTATTATTAAATTATTTATTAATTAGTTATTAATTATTACTGATCAATATTCCACTAGACCAATAGTAATAATGTTTATTAAAAAAATCGAAACGAAATTATTTAAACAAATTCCTTTCGTTTAAATATTTGAAAATTAATGACCTAATGTTAATAAATATTTCACTAGACCAATAGTAATCATTTTTAGGGGGAAAGCGAATTATAAAAAAATTATGTAAACAAATTCCATTTGTTTAAACATTAAAAAATTAATTAACCAATTTTATTAAATATTCCACTAGACTAACAGTAATAATTTTAAGGTGGAAAAAATGTTCGAAACAAAAAATTCAAACTAATTCCATTTGTTTAAATAATTAAAAATTAATTAAACAACCCCTAGTGTGCACACTCGAAGTATTTGCGACAAAGAAGTTGAGCCCAAAAGCAACAAATGGCACTACAGTGTCTATACGCATGTCGATTTTAATTATGACAATTCGGCGTGGTTCAAGTTACCCCCTATTCACATCACCCCACTTTAACCTATTATAATCCACCCTCTTCACTTTATTCAAATCCAATAAGTAAAGCTATCCACTAGGGCCCGATAGTATCCAAGATACTTCGTTTCAGGAATCTTGTAACTCTTGCATCTTTTTGGGGAAGCTAGTGTTTTTTTGGCTCTTTATATATTGTCGCTATAGAGTCTCATTCACACATTCCGACTAAAAATAAACAAAAGGAGCCTTTTTAGGGTTTCGTAGCCCTGGGGAAAAAACCTTATAGTTCAGTCGGGTGTCCATCCGTCCATGCGTCCGTTGCACAGTGGGAGGTATTGGGAATTTACTGCTCATAATAAAAACAAAAAGTCGCTATCTATTACAATTATTGCAGATACTCTTTAGGAACATAAGCATTAAGTTTAGGATTAAATTAAATTGCAATAAACAATTAATGCCATAATTTATTTATTATTTATTATATATTTATTTATTATTATTATTTATTTCATCCAACAACTTTCGAATAAATTCTAAGTTTTAATATATAGCTGAAGAAATATAAAAATATTAAATATTTGTATTGTTAACAACAATATTAGAAAAAAATTAAAAAATTGAGTATTTTCGATTGGGAAGAAATCATTTTTCCCAAAAAATCATGTTTCAGCTATATCATTGATTATGTTCCAGCGAGAAAGTGGGACACAACTCGAGCGTGTTATTGCTATTAACCATTTTTTTAATGAATAATTTTGCATAGCAATTTATGTCTGAATGAGTGGTTTTTTCTTAATGATTATTCTAATGCATCTTGATACTGTCACTTCAATAAGTAGCTTTGTCAGTAATTCTCAATTAATATTATTATTCACTGCGAAAATACCGCTTATTCACTGGTAAAATTGCTGCAAAAGATTATTTATTAAAATATTGTTAATAACAATGAAATTCTCGAGTTGCTGTCACAATTTCTCGATGAATTATAATCACTGAGATAACTGCAACATAAAAATTATTTCTTCCTAATAAAAAAAGCTCAATTTTGTAATCTGTTTATAATATTGCAATTCGCAATAAAAATATTTAACATTTTTATATTGCTTTAGCTATCTATTATAACTTTGAATTAACTTGCAAGTTTTCTGATGAAACAAAATCAAAAATTCCATTTGTTTATTAGAATATTCATAATAATGGTAATTGTTAACTAATGTTTATTAAATATTCCAAATACTATTCCTACCAAATTTTGAATCATTTTTCATCTAGATGAATTTTTTTGCGATTGAGCACAGTATGAAAAATAAATGCTAATGATAATTGGCTTACATCCTAAGCTAAAGATTTATGTTCCTAAAGTATATCCTTAATAGTTCTGATAGACGTCAACTTCTCTTAAGTCTTTTCTTCGAAGAAAAAAAATAAACTTCGCGAAATGTCTCATTTTAACGTTCTTTTTGTTTAAAGAATAAATTTTACAGATCGAAATTGAAAAATCGGACTTTAAGATGTCCTGCAGGAGCTAATCTTGAGTATTTCTAAAGAAAAATATCAAATCCGGTGAAGAATTGTAGCCTGTAGTGGATTATGAACAGGAAATTCCCAATACTTAGCACTGTGCGTTGTACTTTTTTCTAAAGGGAGGTGAGGATGGGAAATGAGGGGATGGGAATTAGGAAAAGCTTGGAAAATAAGGGGAATTGTCGGTGAGTATGGGAAGTGAGAGGGAATGAGGGGAATGGAAGTCGGGGATGTGCGGGGAAATTGTGATAAATGAGGATAGGGGAAGTAATGGAAGTGAGTGAAAATTAGTGAGGTGAAGTAGATGAAATGATTAGAAATGGTGGTGAATATGGGCGGGTATAAGAAGTAGCGGAAGGGGAGTGTTAGCTGGGGTCTCGAGGACAGGGGAGAGTAGAGGTGGAAGAAGTTGGATCATTGAATGGGTGAGAAGGGTGAAGTGAAGGGAGGGGAATTAGGAGAGCGTAGGTGTAGTAGGTAGGGGAAAGTATGGAAGTGGGAGGTTTAAACTTTAAACGACTTCATTTGGAGGCGCACGGCGCCTACTTCGACTAATTTTTTCCACAGGGCGTGAGGATCTGGAGGTCTTCGCCCGAGGCTATGAAGGCCCTGAGATAAAAAATGTATATATAATGAGAATTGAATAAAAAATTAAATACATAGAAATAGTAAAATAAAATGATATAAAAAAAGATAATAAATCAAACACATTTTGTATAGTTATAATATTTTGAAATTCGAGTAATGAGTAATATTTTGCAACGGAAAAGTGCATGAATAATCAGAATATTTCAAGGCTGTCGCAATACTGATTTATTCATTACATGTTGGCTTCGGAAGTGGTAAATGATGAAAAAGCAATTTTCTCATAATCAAAGAATGGTTAAAAATGAATATTGCGGCTCAATTTAAATAAATTGAATAGTGCATTTCATGATTACACAATAAGAAAATTGGTAAAAAATGCAGGCAGCAGAAATAACTTAAAAAATCTTTATGGATTCCTGTGGTATGACTAAAGATATCCAAAAGCGTGCATGCATCAAGTTTCAATCGGGAATCACTACTGTTCGGCGAATTTCTCAGATTTTGTACCTTAGCTTTAACCCGTGCTTTGACTTAGGAAACTTATGAAAAAAGAACAGAAATGGACAGGATTTAATCTTGAAATCTTATTTTTAATTTGAGCAGAGGAAACTTCAAAAATCTTCACGTGTTCCGAAGATCTATCAAAAAATATCCAAATGTGTCTGCGTCCAGTTGCAGTCGGCAATCACCGCTCTCGCGCCTAACAGTCAAATTCAACCCGACGCAAGAACGCTTAGACATTTTGATTTATATCTCAGGAACCCATAAACATTTTTTAAAACGTTATTGGCCCAAATTGATGATAAGTGTTTCGTAAAATTTCTAGATTTTTGCTAGAACTTGCCTAGCTCATGTCACGAGTTGAAACCGAGGTACAAAATTCATTCTCTTTAAATAATCAGAAACATCTTTCTGATGGGTCATTTAACGCGGAATTTCATCAACTTTCTTACGCTTTTTAAAAATTATTCTCGCTATTTTTGAACGAGTAATCACGTTTTAAAGTCAGCAGTGAGAGGAGTAGGAATCTAAACAAAATTCTAAAGGGTGTACAGTCTTCCTTATTAGATTCAATTGAATAATTAAAGGTCAGCTTAGTAATATTACTAACTTAGAATAATGTAAAATTCATCAAATTTAATTTACAGAAGAATATCAATCATCGAGATTCATTAACTAATTTGTTGTTCTACAGATATTCACAGAAACCCCTTTTTATTACGAAACCGCTTTCCACCGAGGCAGTAGAAGGAGACACAGTCATTATATTGTGCGAAGTTGTCGGTGACCCCAAGCCCGAGGTTATGTGGCTTCGTGATTTTCTAAAGGTAAGTTTATGAAAGAGGGTAAATTAGTGTCTATACCTATCTGTTCAAAGAAATCAAAGAAATCAAAGAAGAAGGAAAGAAAGCCTTCGTTCACTGAACTGTCAACGATCGCGCTTGTGGTGATGGTTTCACCTAGGAAAGCTTACGTAATTTTGGATGACGTGTCGCTAGTGTTGCTCTATGTGGGTCAAGGTGCCGCAAAAAGAAATGATATTCATTATGCCCGTATTCGGTGATGAATTATGTACAGTGGATAATCGACGCCGTTGATGTCTGCCGCTTCAATGCTTGTTATTATTCGGCGGGATGCTTTTTTGCCTCCGCTCCGTTGCGAATTCACCAAGCACCAAGCAAACATTTTTCGGAATTTGCAACTCAATTTGTACTTTTTTACTTACTGAAATGTCTTTTTCACTTTTCGGCTTGAATAACAAATCATGCGAAAGTGTTGTTTTATATGCGTTGCAATACACCGTCAAACGGGGCTAAGCAGCGCGTGTGGGGTAAACCGGCTCACCCGCTACTTTATTCTTTATAATTAAGTATTTCTTTCTCTGAATAACAAATATAAATTTAGGAACTGTTTTTGTTCCCAAAAATGTTCAACTTTATTTTAAAGCGAATAAAAAAGTGCACCCGTATTAGATTCTGAGCTTTAGAAATTTTGTTTGATTTGTATGAAAAATCTGAAAATACTTGTCTGGACAAGTTTGCGGAAATTTATGCAATGAATCATATTTTCTAGAATTCGAATTAGCAGAATGCATTTTTTAAGAATCTTCGGTTTTGTCAAGGACAGTGGCTTATAGTATTTTAGTACAAAAAAATGTGTAAAAGCACTTTTTTTCTATTTTTATGAGTGAGTGACTTAAACCTACATTGTTGGGTCAATTTGCTCACGCTTCAAGGGATTCAATATAGTTTTTTATGAATTTATTATATATTTGTACTTGGAAGCTTCTAATGTGTCCCCTAAGGGTTTACATTTTTCTTACACCTTCTCTATTCCTTTACACACCCTCCACACACTTACTTGGTGGTGGAAGGGGGA
>NC_046659.1:88329073-88339682 GCF_010883055.1 Belonocnema kinseyi | reverse complement strand
GAGATGAACAACTCCCTTGCTAGGCTAGTGTTCACCGCATGGGCCACCGAGACTTTTCCAGAGTGCGAGGCGGGAATCGAACCCGCAAGCCGAAGGAGTGGGACCCACTTGGCCCCTTATAATGGCTACATCATTTTGTCACCGTATATTTATCATAGTTGATGCAGAGTCTGTTAGGATTCTGCGCAGATTTCGATTTTGTTTACGACACAAGAAACTATTATGATTTCACGTACGATGCGATGTAGAATCTGACGTAGACTTCCAAGTTGGTTACGATGTAGAAAAATATTAGGATTATACGTCGATTTCGACCTTGTTCACGCTGTAGGAAACTATTAGGATTCTGCGTAGATTTCAGGTTGGTTATGACGTAGGATACTATGATGATTCTACGAAGGATCCGTTTTCAAATCCTACGTAGATTTTCACGTTACTAACGCATAGAAAACTATTAGGATCTTACGTATATTTGTATTTCGGCTACGTCGTGGGAAACTATTAGAATTCTACGCATATTTCTAGGTTGGTTACGACGTAGGAAAATATTATGATTCTATGTGGGATATAGTGTCGCATCCTACGAAGATTTTTACATTGGTTAGGATATAGGAAGCTATTAGGATCCCACATAGATTTTAACGTCGTTTACGACGTAGGAAACTGTTTGGATTTTATGTAGATTTCCGCTTTGGTTACTACGCCCAAAACTATTATGCTTCCGCGTCGGATCCGGTGTCGAATTTTTGAGTAGGGATTCTCGTGGTGGGGATTCCCCGGGATTCCCACGCAACCAAAGGTGAGTCGCGTGTGATAAAAAAGCGTCACGGATGATCTATTCGTGTAAATCCGATTGCGTGTTGGTGTCCATGCGATCGTGTCCACGCACACATATAAAGACAAAGAATGATCGCTGAAGTAAAGAGAATGATCCGATGGATCCCCACTCTGACTGATCCTCAAGTTAAGAGTAAAGTTGAGGTATAGACGTCGCGTGCCGCGAACGGGATGGCGAGTGCCTTCGAACGCGTTGGCGTTGACGACGTTGTCGCGGTCAATCTATTGATTCGGTGCATGTGCGATCTGCCCACGTCGAATTAAAAACAACATTCATAGGTCAGTGATTAACTTCCCACGTGAGGCGTAACATGTCAAAAGATTAAGTGGTTTCCATCTTTCTTGGAAATGTTATTATTGTTAGATAAGGTCTGAATTTCATAAATTTATTTAGATTTTCTTTCTATGTGAGTGCAAATTAATTGTTCGACATGAGTCTTCGAATTTCAACTGTAAACAAAGTGTTTTAAGCGGTAAGTCCCAGATATATATTTAGAATCTTTACTCTCATCAAAATTTGTTGTATTGTAACCAACTCTAGTTAGTCTTGTACTCGTTGCAAAACTCTAATTATAATCCAAAGCGCAAGAAAATTCGTGTGATTTTGAAGAATCTTTTTGGGAAAATATTGTTTTTCAACTTTGGAAAGGACTAGAAGATTCAGTGATTATCATTCTGAGTCGATTAATACTTAAAGACTCATTTTGGGAGTCGAGAACGAAAACGGGCACACATAGCTACATATTTGGCAGCTCTGCTTTTTGCAGTCAAGACGCGTGCGAAGTCAGTTGAGGAAACCTGCGTGAGGATCTCTTCGGTGGATAAGTTCTAGCATTAGTGGAGAAATCTCCCATGAATCCCTGAGACGGCTCCGCAAAGGGATTCATTGAATGACTCAGACTGCGCGGAACACATTAATCTTTCTTTGGAATAATTTTCTCCTGAGGTTCTCAACGAAATGATTGAGGCCTGTCCAACCAGGAAAAACGCTAGGTCGCGAAATATACCGCGTCGGAGTAGCACCGGGGCGGCCAAAAACCGATACGATTAACTTTCGCTCCCTATATGGGCGAGAGTACGTCCAGGGTATCTTTCTTAGGCGTCCTGAAAGTAAAACGACGCTGTTCGTGGAATAGTCACATTGGCGAATGCACCAATAGAGAATAGATCAATCGTAAATCCTTGTTTTATATATTTTACCTCTAAAAATTTTGGTGAAGTCTCTTTTTTGAATATTCGTTTTTTGAACATATTTCTGCAAAGAGAGAGAATAAAATGTTCTTTTTTCATATGAAAAGATATCAAACTGCGCACTTTTTTATCTAATTTCCTTTTCCCTTTTTCCCCTTATATTTTAAAAATCCTCAAAAACAACAAAAATCCAGAATTTTCACTCAATTTTCTCCTTTCCCCTCATTTTTACAAGATAGTGAATCATTTTGTAAGAAACATTAAAAGAAATTAAAGACATTGTAAATCAAAGCGCTTTGAAAAAGATTATTTTTCATAATACCAATTTCAAATATTTTATATATTTTCTTATATTATTATATGCATTTTTAACAAAATAATTGGATTTTTAACCCAGAAGATGAATTATCAATGAAAAAGATTAATTAGAGAATGAGATATATGTTTTTGTAGATTGATGGTCATACATCTCACTATTTAATTAATATACCATGGTCGACAAAACTCCATCTGCTAATGAAAAAAGATTAATGTTCTACCTAAAAATAAAATTTTTCAACTAGAGATACATTTTAATCTAAAATTATCAGTTTTGAAACGAAGAAATGAATTTTTAATCAAAAAATATGAATTCGTAACCAAAAATTTTATATTTGATATTTATATAAATAAATATATTCATTTTAAACCAAAAACAGTTGAATTAATAAAAAACGGCCTTTAAACTTTCAAGCAAAAAAGGAAATTTTTCAATGAAAAAGTAAATATTTTATATTTCAACGAAGAAATATTTTTGTTTTTATCCAAAAACTATTGAGTTCGTAAAAATATACGACTTTTTAACAAAGTAGTATAGTGTTCAGCCAGTTAACTTTATAAAAAGACGAGTTTTCGACCAAATCGTAGATTTTTAAACGAAATTGTTCATTTTTCAAACTAAAAAGGTAAATTTTATGCAAAACTGTTAAATTATCAAGCAAATAGTTTGATAATAAATTATTGTAAACTAATTGGATACATTAAAAATTGTGCATTTTATCGAGGTTTTTATATAGAAGAAAACATGTTTTCATCATTAAGAATATTAAACGTTTTTGGACTCGACTTTTTTTATTGTTTAATACTTTTGACCTATTTTTAAACGTTTTAATTATTAAAGAGAAAAAGTATCTAACCCTTTTCGAAATAAGTAAAATTCAATTCTCATTAAAAAAATTAAAATTTTAATTGTCATAATTTTGATTCATTTTCCTGTTGGGCATAACACTCGGAAAATTGTTTGAAGTTGGGCAATTTTCAAAATGTTAATAAAAAAATGTGAGTCTTCGACATCTTGAATTTGCCTTCAAAGTACATACTCCTAAATGATCAGAAAGATGCTTTTTTTGTAAATAAACATTGAGTTCTCCATATTTTAGGTTGAAGATGATTGAGGTTCAAGTTGCTCTAATCAAATTATATAGAGATTTTTAATTCTCACTATTTCTTTTTAAGTTGAATTGATTCAGAATTAGAACCATTTCTAATTTCTAGAGTAAAATAGAATACCTAGATATTTCGGAATATCTAATTTATGTCCAAATATATCTTTTAAATATCCTATATATATCTTCTGAATATTTATTATCTGTACAAGGCAGAAATTTCTTTATCCCTAGAACATCCATAACCTATTCTGGAATGTTTTTGGACGTTCCTTGGATATTCAAATTTCTGAGTTTTAAATTGGATGTCTGTATTTCTCAGAAACGTCTAAACAACCTTCATTATGGACATTTATTTATATTATTTATTATAAATATACATATATATTTATTTATATTTATTTATCTATTTCTTATCTTATCGATATTCCAGATATATAGAAAAATTCACCTTGTAAGGATATGCCGCAAATATCTAGCTGATATCTATAGGATAGGATTTGTTAAAACTGAAGATAGCACCCTCCGGTTCTATGATCTCAAAACGTTTAAATTTAGTACTGAATTCTGAAAGTCAGATAACATTTTGCTTAAATCTAGCCAAAATTTTCTGAAATTAATTATATAAAAGTAAGGATTTTGATAACCACTGCATCTACCCTACTTATTATGAGTAATGATGAAGGCACTTTGGGCACTGGTGAAAGTAATATACACTTGTCATTATTCGTAATATACGACTGATTTCATTGCTCCCATTATAAGAAAATTATATTACTAAAGCCCTGAAGAGCAAGTAACGCTCGTATGACCACCCAATTAGTAATTTGTCAAGCAATTGCATTTTTACGAGTAATGATTAAAAAATACCATTCATCACTGAATATTCTCTATATATTATTTTTCCATTTGGTGCTACTGCATTTTTGATTACACCCATGTCTCGGACTTAACACATTATTGAAACGATTTAACACTTTTTTGAGCGGTGACACTATTTTGCTACGATTTCGAAAAAATACACTAAAGACACTATTTTGTGACAATTGTCCGCCATGTCCACTATTTCTTTACTTTGCCATTAAAAATATTAATCAACTTTTTTGCCAGTTGACTAAAATAATATGTCGGGTCCTTCTCAGTGAATCACAACATATCGGAAAATTGTCTCAATTGTTTTTAAATCAAAGAGTTGAATTCAATCTAAAAGGGCAAATTTCCAAAATAATAGTGGAAATCTGAATAAAAACAGATTATTATTCAACCAAATGGTTAAATTAAAAAAAAGTGACAAATCTGCAATCAACAGGAATAATTTTCTACCCAAAAAGACAAATTGAATGATTAAATTTGTTTAAATTCCGATTTTCAGAATGTCGGATCCAATATGGCGGACAAATAATTTAAAAATAAGTTTTCTGGCTTCAAAATATGTTTCCAGGGTTTTTTTGATCGCTTAATACGAATCTGAATTCAACATTTAACAAATTCAAAATGGCGAATCTAATATGGCGGAAAACAAATTTTTCTAAATAAGTCATGTGGCTTCGAAATAGGTTTTTGGGGTATTTTGGGTTTTTTTTGTGTCACTGGTTACGAATTTGGAGTATATGTTTTGAGATTTTCTAAATTCAAAATGGTGGATGCAATATAGCGGACAAAAATGTACAAATAAATCCTAAACCTTGAAAATAGTTTTCAAGGTTGATGGATCCAATATGGCGGACAAAAGTGAGAAAAAAAGTCCTGAAGCTTAAAAATAAGTTTTAAGGTTTTTTGGATCCTGATTGCGAATCTAAAGTCAACATTTCAAAATTCAATATCACGGATCCAACATGGCGGACAAAAATATAAAAATTAGTCCTGTGGCTTAAAAATAGTTTTTTTTCGGGATTTTTTGGGTAGCTGGATACGAATCTAAAGTAAAATTTGATAATTTTTAAACACCGGATACAATATGGTAAGAACTGAGTTAAAGGATAAATGCTTTGGCTTCAAAACAGGGTTTACAAAATGGCGGATCTAATATGGTGGAGAAAAAAATTTCAAATAAGTTGTGTGGCTAAAAATAGTTTTAAGGGTTTTTTGGGTCACTGATTGCGAATAAACCGTTCGGGTTTAAAATAGATTTTGAGGGATTTTCTCGGCTGCTCATTACGAATCTGAAGTCAAAACTTTGGAATTCCAAAATTTTGACTTCAGATTCGTAATCAGGGTCCTATAAAAACCGTAAAGATCCACTTTAAAGCCACAGGATTAATTTTTAGCCTTCTAGGTTTCAAACAATTCGTATGTGAGGAAAAATGTAGTTTTCGATAGAAAAAAAAATCGTCTACAAAATAGTTTAATTTTGTACCAAATATTTAAATTGTTCATCAAATTGTTGAATTTTCAAGCCAAAAAGAATTTATATTTTACAAACAGATGACCAAATAGAGAAATGATCAACAATAAAAATAAATTTTCGACCAAATGTATGACTTTTTAAGCAGATAGTAGTTGACTTTTTAGCAATATAAATAAATTTTTAACAATATAGTTGAACTTTCAACTGAAATCATGAATATTAAACCAACAACAAAATTAAAATTTGTGAAAGTAGTTCAACTTTCAGCCAAAGACTTTAATTTTCAACGAAAAATAAAATGGATGGTATTTCAACAAAATATATTTTAATATGAAATGAAAAAAAGTTGGGTTTAACCAACCAAAACGAGTTTTCAACAAAATACTTGAATCTTTAGCTAAAAAAGATAAATGATTTTTAAGAAAAAATGTGCAATTTTTTACAAAAAGAGATGAATTTTTAAACCAAATAGGTAAAGGTTAAACAAAATAGTTGAATTATCATCAACTAAATGTGTTAGTCAAGAAAGAAAGAAAATGCAATTAAATTGTTGAATTTTCTAGCCAAAAGACGATTTTTCAATAAAACAATTGAACTTTTAACTATGCAATATGACTTTTTAATAATACTTTGGAACTTGTAAAAAAATAACTTAATTGAAAATAAATTGAAAATTAAATCAAATAAAATTTAAAATAGAAAAACTGCAATCCCTGCAGTAAATAAGTTGGGATATTGATACTTTATAAACTAAAGAATAACATTTGAAATAAATATTAAAAATCATTTTTAATATTATGAAATATAAGGTTAGAAAACTGAATATAATGCTTAAAAAATAAAGATGCTTTTGCATTGCACACTTTTTGATTTCTAGCCACACCTACTTAAATGCGTACTACACATAAACTTGATACTTGAAATATTTTATGTCACTACTTTAAAATTTCTTTTTTCAAATTTGTTTTACTATTCATACTATTTCTTATCTCTGAAGTGAGTTTGAGGCCTGTATATTCTACTTCTGTTTGAAAAATGCTTTTTTATCATTTCTTTTGATGTTTCTTCAAAAATAAATTCTAGGTTTGCTACTAAAAATCTGTTACTAATAAGCGGCTTGGCACGTAAAGATAGTTGAATTAATAAACACCGTTGTGACATGGCTGATCACCATTCGAATGCCATGATCAAGGCAGAAACTCACTCCTATTAGTCCGATTTTATTATGCCAACCTTGCGTCATTTCTGCATTGCTTAGTTGTTTATCTGCAAGTACAGAAGCAACTCAGTAAATTTTCTTATTTATCAATGAATTAATATTATATTGCGTCGATTTCTTAGCACTATTAAGAGAACGAACATGATTTTTCTGTCATTATAGCCAGATTACTACAGAGACGCGGCACATTTTCGACGCATCGGTGCTGGCCCTCAGTACCGTCTCGAAATTCCGTTCGCTAAGCTCGATTTCACTGGGACCTATTCTGTTATCGCAAAAAACTCTCATGGAGAAGCAAAGGCTATAATTTCTCTACAAATCTACGCCAAAGGTAATATTCATTATTTAAGAATTTGTTAAGAATTTTTATAATTTCAAATTCTTTCTTGTGTGCCTCATACTTCAAATTATTTACGTTAGAAGGGAAATCCGCAAAATTGTAAATTTTATTTTCAGTTTATAACTTATTTAGTGAAATTAAAAAGTGTGTAAAATTCAGTGTGTTAAACAAAAATTCCAATCCGCTATTAGCTCAGACAGTAGCGCTTTTCTTTCACAGCACTTTTTTCTTTATTTATTATCATGTTTATAAATTTTATTCTCTGATCCTCAAAGATACTGCACATAATAATTTTTCAATACCCTTTTTCACGAAAAACCTCTTTTTTAATACTTTATCATATTTTTCCACAAAGAAATTTGTATTTGAAAAATGTTATTAATTTTTTTCATAATGCTCACTAGCAGTCTGGTCGAGGTTTTTTGAACGAAAAATTGTAGAATTTTCAAACAGAACAGTGAATTGTCAAAGAAATATTTGCTTCGAAAGTAGCAATTGCGATTAAAAATACAATTATTTAAGTTTGCTTGCGAAAATCAAGATAAAGTTGAAAAGTCGGTGTTTCCAAGAGAATTCTACTTTATTTATAAACATTCTTATAAATTGAGAAAGCTGAATAAAAAATTACAGGGATCAGGTATCGAACACGCCACCTTCCGGCCATGAAGCAGAAAAGCTACTGCTTGAGCTACCGGCCGATTGGAATTGTTTTTCACCAAAATATGTATGGTTTATGACGATTATTTAAAATTTGATTTTTTGAAAACGGAGAAAAAGGCACATCACTTTTTGGGAGAATTAATACTCATGTTATGAGCTACTTTAAATAAAAATGAACCGAATTGAACATGTAAAATTGAATTTAGAATTTCGTATATGTTCTAACAGGGTGATTCATTTAATGAGGCAAATAAATTATTTTTGAAACTGAATACTCACATTAATCTAACTCCTAGAATTTTAGGCTACAAATCTTTCAACAAAAAATAATTAGAAATCAGATATGATTAGTTTTTTCTTTTTCATTAATTTGTTGTTGTTTTTATTCTCTAAGTGTCTTAAAATTAAGCATTTTAGTCTTTTTACATATAGAATAAACTATTAAAATGCTGTCAATCTAAGAAAGGATAAGTTTACATTGTATAAAAAGTAATTCATGCATTTTAAAGGTAATGAGAACATAAAATCAAACAAAACAAAAATCAATAAAAAAGACAACACTCCAAACGGCAAGATTTTTTTGCATTTTCCAATAAATATAAAGGATTCTTTTGGATAATACTAATTTCAAATATTTGATTTTTTTATATTATTATATTTTGATACAATAGAAAAATTAAGTCTTTTAAATATAATTAATGCAGGTGCTAATATTTAATTCAAATTCAAATGCATTTTCAACAAAGTAGATGAATTTTTAACCAAACAGTTAAATTTTCGAAAAACAAGAAGCATTTTCAAATCAAAGACATTCATTTTACATTTAAAAGATCAATCTACAATAAAAAAATTAATTTTTAACAAAGTAGTTGTACTGTTAAACAAGCAGTTGAACTTTCAAGCAAAAAATGAAGTTCTGAACGAAAAATGTAATAGTTGATATTTTAAATAAATTTATTTTGCTTTTAAATAAAAAGCAGATTATTTCATAAAAAAAGACGAGTTTTCAACAAAATATAAGATTTTTCAACGAAATATTTGAATTTTCTTCCAAAAAATTAAAACTTATAATAAAATTATGGACCTTTAACAACAACAGAAATGTGGAAATTGTTGAAATTTGAAGCTAGAGAGACGAATTTCATAGAGAACAGTTGAATATTTAATCTGAAAATATTATTTATTCATGATTTTTAAGTATTTTATACTCAAAAAGAAATTAAAGTAATAATTATTATTTTTTAGAAAGTCTTACTTCACATTGAAAACTAAGTAAGAAAATATTATAAAGGATTTGGATAAATAAAAAACTGTGAGTTTTATGAAGATTTTTATACAAGCAGGAAACAGACTTGAGTTGATTTTTGTAAAGATAAAATATAGCCAACCTCTTTTGAAATAAGTAAAATTTAATTATCTGTTTTAGGTACTTCGCATCATTTTTGTGGTATTCAAGAATTTGTGCACTCTACTTTTCTTTATTTTTTATTACTTTTGAATTGTTCCTAAACGTTTTAAATATAAAAAAGAGCATGGAGGCATATTTGGAATAAGTGAAATTCAATTCTAATTTTAAATAAATTTTATTTACAAACAAATACCTATAGGATGGGGATTTATTATACCTAAAAAGTATTTTAAATAATTTTGTATTAATTTCCTGTTAGTTGTAATACTAATGAAAATTTAAAAAAAGTTGGAACATTTAAAAGATATATTAATAATATTTAAGTCTATCACAAAAATTTAAATTTTTCCTTGAACTTTTCCTGAGTAATTAGAGAGATGATTTCTGTAAAGAAACAATAAGCTTAACAACTTTTAGGTTAAATATGGTTGATAATGAATATGGTTGTTTAAAATATTGTGCCAACCATTGTCGTTAAAGTTTAAAGGACACATTTTTTAGCATATTCCAATAAATTTAAATAACCTAATCGTAAAAGTGACCTAAACCTGAATAGTTTTCCCTACATGTTGGTTGCTGCAAGAAAGAAATGATAAACAACAATTTAATTTTGCAAAAAATAAAGGGTATTAAGTAGAGCGTGTCTTTGCTCTCATGAATAGGTCAGGGCAAAGGTGACACTATGGAACAGCAGTCATCGGTAAGACACGGGTAAGTACAATGAACTTCTTTCAAGAACTTTCACTTTTTTTTTAACCAATGACAACAACAACAATTCTTCTCCAGGAAAGTACTGAGTCTGCCGATCATAAGGAAGGAACTCAGAGATCTTAGATGTTGCGATGGAGATGCTGTCAGTCTGGAATGCAAGGTTTATGCCCCTACAGAACAGCCCAATATTCGCTGGGAGAAAGAGGGCAAGGTGAGTAATAATTTAATTATCCAAAGATAGGACCTGCTCCCCCATAAATGGAATTTTCGAGTTATGTCAATAATTACTGCAATTTCTCTACATTATACACGCATACATTTCGGGAGAGTACCACACCAAATATGTAAGTGGCTTCTGTCACTCTTAATTTCTTTACACTTGTAGAATGTTTAAATTCTACTTTTTAAAAGCACGTCTGGTTACGTTTAATTATAGTGGTTAAATTTAATTTATCATGTTTAATTTTAAATA
>NC_046659.1:88314570-88328973 GCF_010883055.1 Belonocnema kinseyi | reverse complement strand
TTTAAATTTAGACTCTACATCTAAGTGGCGACTTTTCTGCCGAGTTTGATGGCGAAATAGCAAGACTTAGCATCCAACACGTGTTTCCGGAAGATGAGGGTGAATATACATGCATCGCATCAAACCAACTAGGGAAAGCTTACACCTCCGCATGTTTAATCGTCGATGGTGAGTATGATACATTCACTAATTTTTATCTATTTCTTACATCCCCTCTCTCTCTCTCTCTCTCTCCCGAAAAGTTACGCAGCCCGAAATTCTCTCAAAACAAAGGAAAGAGGCTGCTCTTTCAATTAAATAGAGACATAGTAGGAGGATAATAGGGAAATAGTAGAAGCATAATAGGGGAATATATTTTTTCAAAAAAAAAAATTGAAAGCACCATATTGAATTCGATATAAAACGCTTTGAATTTCTAAGAATTCAAGTAGAAATATTTTGCATTATCAGAAAAATAGTGAAATTTCCAACAAAAAAATATTAAAATTCAGCCAAATTGAGTTGAATTTTTTAGCTAAAAAGACAAATTTTTAAAAAAAAGTTGAATTTCCGGCCCAAAAACTTGAATTTTCAATAAAACCGTTCATTTTCAAAAAATAAAGATGACTTGTCTACCATAGAACATAAGTTTTCTAACAAAAGAAGAATTTTCAAACAGTTGAATTAGATGCGAAAAATCTAATTTTTGACAAAGGAGATAAATGCTAAACCAAATACATAAATTTTTAATGAAGCCAAATTTTCAGTAAGTTTAAAAAATGAATTTCTAGAAAAGAAATTTTTAAACTAGTTGAATGCAACCAAAAAAGACAGATTTTTAACCAAATAGTTGAATCCTGATACAAGTAGATGAATTTCCAACAAAATACATGAATTTTTCTATAAAAAAGTGGAAATTTCAGCCTATCAGGGAGAAATTTCCAACCAAAAATGATAACTTCTTATCAACAAAAATTATTTCTAATCAAATAATTAAATTTTCACAAAAATGACGACATTTTCGGATGCAGAAAGACGAATATTTTACAAAAAATATGAATTTCCATCCCAATAATAATTTTTTAAATCAAGAAATGTCAATTCCTAACCAAAAATAAAATGATAGACTTTGAAATCAAAAAAGTGAAAAAACGAAAACAGCCTGCATATCATAAATAAAAATTTTAATCATCTATAGACTTTTATAGATTTTTTTAGATAATATCAGAAAATGGTTTGAGCTTCTAAGAGCTTTCAACTGATAAAAATACAAAATAAACAAATTTAAAAGTCTAAGGAAACAAAAACAGAAAAATTCGGTTCTTCTAATACATTTTTTGTGTTTTTGAAATGATTTATTTCTTGCTTACTTAGAAAAATACTTTGAACAACTCACGATTCTGTATTGAACAGAATAGATAAGACAAAATATTTATAAGAATAAGGTATAAAAATCTATCTACTCATAAAAATATACTTGAAAAATACAAACAAGAGTATTTTTAATTATGTTTTTTATCTATTTTTCAACTATTCATTTTTAAAATACTTGCTAAAGATAATGCGCTAATATTAGAGGGTACTTTTAATATTCACAAGATACTCGTACGAAAAATTCCCATATTACTTAAAACTGAACTACTGAACCGCTGTGATCCCTGTCATTATCATTAATCGGTATTTGTAGACAGTTATAAGCAGAATTATAAATTCAACACATAATCAATAAAGTATACGTGAGTCGTTTGAAATAGCACGTGATGGAATCCCAACTAATAAAGCACTTAATGAATCATGAAACTCGCGCCGATTATAATCTCTTTTTTTCTAATAGCCTCCTAATGAATGAATTTTATGCCAATGATTTATTGGCTTCCTAACATTGTATGGTGCTAAATTGAGCCATTCAGTTTTAGGATCTTTAAATTCGATAAGATTTTTTAAATTGTAAATCGCAAATCATGTCCAATTAAGACTTCATTTAAAATTTTTGATTTGTTTGAAACGGATCGAGAAATTTTAACAAAGTTTCTTAGATGGCTTGTAATCAACTACAATTATACAAATAGACAGACTGTTATGTTGCAGAGAGGGCCAAATGGTAGAATTTTAAAACGTAACAGAATTACCTTCCAGCATAAACATTTGCATTTTTAACCATCAGGCAGTCGAATTTTCAAGCTAAAAGGCAAATTTTTTTAGAAAACAGTTGAATTTTCAACCAAGAAGTTTCATACCGAACAGATAAATATTAAATCCATAAAAGATGCATTTTTAAATAATATAGGTAACTTGTTAACATAATAATTGAATTATTATTCAGATAATTAGATTTGCAAACAAATAGTGGAATTTGTAACCATATTGTTCAATTTTAAAATTATAAAGATGATTTAAAAAAAAAAATTAATTATCAACTAAACAGTTGAATTTACAACCAAACAGTTAAACTTCCAATAAAAATGCACGAGTTTTCAACAAAATATTTGAATTTTTATTCAAATAGTTGTCTTATCAACGTACAAAATTAATTTTTAACAAAGTGGTAGAATATTTCAACAAAAAACATTAAACCTTAACCAAAAACAAATTAATATTCAACCGACAAATTTTTCAGAAGGCTGTTAAATTTTCATGAAAAATTGAATGTTCAACCAAGAAAAATGAATTTTCCACTAAAACCATTAATTTCCTACTACAAAAGACGAATTTTCACTATTTAAAAATTACGATTTTTTACTAAAAAGTTGAATTGTCGACTAGAAATGGTGACTTTGACAAAATAATATAATTTTCATTCAATTAATGAAATTTGCACTAAACATCTGAATTTTGAACCAAATAGTAAAATTTTTGAAGAACAAATTAAACTTCAGTCAAAAACAGTTACATTTCTAACAAATTAACTACATTTTCAAAAAAAGTTCATTTGCTATCCAGAAAGAATAACTTAAAAAAAAGAATATATTTTTTAACAAAACAGTTGATTTTTCTACCAAAAAAGATGAATTTAAAAAAAATTGTGAATCCTCAACCAATTCAGATTCATATTAATTTTCAACTAAAGAGTTGAAGTTGCAACCAAGAAAGATTTTTCATTTAAAGAAAAAGAAACAAATTAATTTCATATTCGACCCGAAATATAAATTTTTAACGAGAAAGTACATTTTCAACCTAAAAACGTGAATGTTCAATAAAAGAGTTGAATTTTAAACCACTAAGTTAAATCTCAACCAAATAGTTGAAGTTTCTACCAAAATAATATAATTTTCATCCCAAAATGTCGAAAAAGCACATTTAATTTTCAACCAAATAATTTAATTTAGAAGTAAAAAAGACCAATTTGCAACTAGATAGTTGAATTTTTTAGAAAAATAAATAAATTTTCAACTCAAAAAGACAAATGTTTAAATTAACAGTTACTTTTTGCCAAATAGTTGAATTTTTAATTAAACACGTTCAATTTTAAACCAAAAGTGTGATTGCTCTAGAAAATAGTTTAATTTTCTATGAAAATAATAGAAATTTCTGAATAAAAAGACGAATTAGAAAGGCACTTCATTTTCCAACAAATAGTGAAAATTTAAACTAAAAACTATCATTTTTCATAAAAAAAGAACGGTTAAATTTGAAGTTGAAAACAATTATTTTCAACAAAACAAAATCACGAATTTTCAACAAGATAGTTCAATTTGCGACCAAAGGGATGGAAGTTTAACTAACTAATACGAATTTTCACAAAAATATTTGAATTTTTAACCAAGTAGTTGAATTTTCAATAGAGAAGGTTAATTTTTTAGTAGAAAATATAAATTTACTTAAAAATAAATCATTTTTCAATCAAGTTATTGATTTTTGAACTAGAAACGATCATTTTTTAACCAATAGTGCAATTTTAACATTTTCAGTGTAAAGAGTTCAATTTTTAACAAAAAAAAGAATGAATTTTTCATAAAATAGTTATTTTTTCAACCATGAATGACAGATACTCAATGAAAAATAGAATAGTTGTGTTTCAATTAAAATCTATCAAATTAAAATATATATAATATTAAAGTTTTCGAATAAAAAAATTAAATTTTAATAAAAACAAACAACAGATTTTCCACAAAGAAGTTAAATCTTGAACAAAATATAAGAAGTTTTAACCAAAAGAGATGAATTCTGTACCAAAAATATAATAGTGGACTGTTCAATTAAAAATAATGATCTTTTTACGGAAAATAGCTGAATTTTCTGATTGATTTCTCTTCATTCAGTTGGTATTTTTTTCGAAAAAATGAGAAACAGGGGAAGTTTCTTGAAACAGAAGAAAAAGAGGAATTGTTTAAAAAAGTACTTAGATGATTTACTTGTAAATTAAAATCACTAATTTTTATTCTGTTCCAGCATTTAAAAAAATTGTTATTCACACCTATATTTTCCATAAAACGGCCCCAGAGAAGAATATTTATAGGTCTATTACGCTTGAAATGTTTCAGTTCCCGAGGGTAAGGAGAATGTATTAAGTCAACCACGCCTTACGAGGCCCATGGGGCTATTATCAGCAGGATCGACACCGAGATCAACTCCAAGATCTACACCCGTCCGAAGCCTATCACCCGCAGTTGCCCGTAAGAGCATTTACTTTTCTTTACTCAATTTTTTTCTGATAAGACAGGTTTTTATAGAACATACATTTAAACCAAAGAATTTATGTTCTTGTCTGCACATAAGATCTGTTTTAAAAAGAGTCAGAGAGCGAGGAAAGACAGTAAATGTCTGCAAAGATTTGCTTCTCTTGCTCTAGTCTTTTCTCGGAATATTTAGCATATACGTTAATATATTCGTTCGCAAGAACAAAAAAAGGTTTTCTTGTGCAATACTTGATTTGCTCTTTGGCTAAGGCTGAAGCCGAGCTGTCAGGACAAGTGTCGACCCCATCATGGTGTAGCTTGGAAATTTATGCGAAATGAAAGTCTACTTGATGTGAATTGAACGTGTAAATAGAAGATGTGGGTCCCCGATAAGTGTATACTTTTCAAGGACTTATTGTATTCACATTTACATGTGTTTGCATTATATTGAACAAGATTAATCTTCACAATGTAGATGAATGAGGAACGGTGGAGGAAACTTTCATTTTGTATTGGTAACATATCCGTAGTTTGAATGAAGTGTCATTAGATGATCCAGTGATATAACACAATACTTTATAATCCTTTGTAATGCCATGCAATCTCGAGTGATTACTATAAAATCTCGTGCAATCCCATGCTCTGCACTGTGAGAATATTTCGGGGATTCTACTTAAAACCTTCGGGCAGCTAATATAGTTTTTTCAGGAATTTTTCCCAACAAACTGTAGGGATAATTTCGTCAGAGTTTAGAAATTTTAATAAGGTTGGAAATTTTCCCTAAAAAACTGTATGTAGGATTAGGTACCATTAGGTACCTTATTAGGGAGTCTTCTTACGGGCACCTATATAGGATCCTATGTCATTTCCTATAGGTGCCCAATGGGAAATTGACTACTGGCAGCGTCATCGCAATACTGACCGCCAGGACTGGCGCAGTGCTGGCAGGACCTTGGGATGATAACTATGTTCGGTACTGGCATTTAGTTAAGCTGACGCTTGTTTAAATTTATAAGAATAAGAGGTCAGCATTAGATGTGTGAGCTATAATATCGGTTAAAGGATAGATTAGCTTTATTTTGCATATGAATAAAAAAACTCAACTCAGATACGATTCAAGATTTTTAATCATATCTCGGAAACCAATAAAGATTTTTTTACGTTATTTCAGCTTTAATTAATGATAATATTCTAGGTTCTATGCCATATAATTTTCAGATTTTTGCAACAATTTTCCTAGGTCATGCTAAAAGTTGAAGTCGAGGTACAAAATTTGAGAAAATCTTGAATTTTTTTAAACTTCTCATGCTCTTTCTTCTCTTTCTTCCTATATTGGAACCTATATAGGTTTTTCTTTTCTTTCTTCCTAATTGGAACCTATATAGGAACCCATATAGAAACCCATATAGGAACCTATAAAGGAATTTTCAGTTGGGCAACACATTCACATTTTTGCCGAAATTTGGGTAAAGTTATCTATTTTTCCAGAAAAAGGAATTTTTCTAAGAAAATTTAGAAATATTCCGTACCGAAGGATAAGGAAAATCCCCTAATTTTTTAAAATGGAGCGATTTGAATGATTTCAGGGAAGTTTAAAATATTTTAAAGAATTTCACAAGTTTTAAAGGATTTCTATGAATCTCCAAAGATTTCAAAGGTTTCGACAGATTTAATCGTTTTTTAACAGAAATTTAATCATTAATTTAAATTAAATATGTTGTCAAAAGATTTAAAATGATTTCTACTTATTTCAACTGGTTTTTACGTTTTCCAAAGATTTCATGGGATTCCAAAGGATTTCAAGAAATTTAACAAATTTAAAAAAATTTCGAAGAATTTTTAGGAATTCTAAAAATTCTAAGGAATTTCTAGAAAATTTTGAAAAATAAATTGAATAAAATTTCATTTTTTAAGGAATTCGGAGAATGGAAAGAATTGATTAAAACTCTAAGAATTTTAAGGAATTTCCAAGATTTTCAGATATTCCAACTTATTTTTGAACGATTCCAGCAGATTAAAATTTTTTTTAAATATTGCCACATATTTAAATAATTTCGCAGAATTGTAAAACATTTGAAGAGACTTTATAGAATTTGAACGATTTTCAAACATTGTCGTGGATTTTAAGGGTTCTTAAGTATTAAACAAAGTTCAAGAGATTTCAAAGATTGTAATTTATTTAAAAAGATTAAAATACATTTTAAAAAAAAATTTAATTTCAAGGAATATCAAAGAATTTTACGAGATTTTCGAAGCTTTGAAGGAATTTTAGGGTATTTTACTAGTTGCTATGCTTTTAACGGATTTCTAGATAACTTTAGGTAATACATTAAATTAATTTTTTTTTCAACGAATTTTAAATAATTTCTAGATAGTTCTGTGAGTATTTCTAAGATTTTTAAGGAATTGACAAAGGCTTAAAAGATTTAAAATAATTTATACAGATTTGAATAGAATTCAAAGATTTGAATGGTATAAAGGGAATTCGCAGATTTGTTGTGGGAATATGTATATTTGTGCGGAATCGCTTTATTGTGTACTTGTATAGAATGCTTCACTTAGTTTAATTTCAATATAATTACCAATTTACTGCACTTGAAAAATTATATTAATTGTTTGGATACTTTTCATTAAAAATTAATTCAATGAATTGAATTAATTTATCATTTTATTTTATTTAACGATGCCGAATTCTTATAAAAAGTTTGGATGACATATTTCCATTTCAGTTAAAACTTGATAGGGTAGCAAATTTCAGCAAACGTAACTGTTACTTCATTTTCTAGAAGATTTTATAGAAATACATTTTATTTGCTTGGCTTTTTTCCTCTATCATAATAAAACAATGATTTAATAATAAATTAATAATCATAAATATTAATATTTATAATTTGGTGCCAATCTGCTTGGTAGATTAAAAATATTAGTATGTATCGATGAGCATAAGTCAAGAAATCGTATTTTTCTGAAATATATATCGAAAACATGTCTCTATATATTTGTAGGTCAAATATTAGGCAAAAAGTTTTATCTAACAAAAAGTCTAGTCTATCCAACCAATTGACACTAAATATAAACAAGATGTATGTAACAAAATATTCTAAATAAATATTGCAGGAATTTTCAATATCTTGAATATTTTTTTATGATTTTAAGATTTATGTCATCTTTAAATTTTCATTTTTTGCGCTAAATACTTGATGTAGATATATTAGAATTTATAAGGGAGCACAGGTTGTGTATTGGTTTTTTGGTTTGTTTTAATCTTACAGTTTCTGAAACACCAATATAAAGTTACATTCAAACTTATTTTCCAAAATACAAGATTAATCTAGATACGGATTCTTGGTAGCTTTTTTTGTAGTCTAGAGCGGGATAATGCCGTCTGGTGGGGCAACAGCGAATTTGCGAATTATCTTGCTATGCTTGAATCATTTTAATTCTTCCATCTATCAAATATGCAGAAATATAAGATGCAATAATGTAGAACTGGAAATAAAAACATTGGATAAATTCCACGGCTTATTAACTTTCCATAGAAAAATGTATGTTAACCGTTTAAATGTTAATGTGATTCAGGTGGTCGCGAGCTGAAGGCAATCAGTCTTCCCAGGAGAGTTGAAGCTGGTGGTAGCATGAGAAAAAGGCCGAAAGTGACTCCTCCAAAGTTTTATACTGTTCCTCATAATCGTGTAGCCGAAGAAGGTGAAACTGTTCGATTCCAATGCGCAATCACAGGTCACCCAATGCCTTGGGTCGTGTGGGATAAGGATGGAACTGCTGTCACGCCTACCGCAAGAATCTCGATCAAGGAGAAAGATGATTTACGAGTCTTGGAAATTACCGAAGTTACGTCAGAAGATGTTGGACTCTACAGAGTGACCCTTGAGAATGATGTGGGTCGCACGGAAGCAACAGCCCGACTCGAAATCATTAGTATGAGACTTTGCAATCATATTTATTTGTAAATACGTAATGATTGACACTCTATTTCTATGTAAATTAGACATCGTTAATCATTAGGATTACGATTGAATTATTTATTTGTGTTGGATCAAAGAGGCATATCAAAATTGGCAGTACATTTATATTTTGATAAAGTACAAGATACTTTCATTATCGTTTCTCTTCTCCTTATGGGAAATTCTTCGGAACTTGTTTTTAAGAAAATATATTCAATTCGAAAAATATTTTATGACTTATCCTAATGTGTACATGTGTTGCAGATCGGCACAGTTTAGTTCCTCGTCCAGTTCGAATAACTAGAAGTGCATCACCCAGAACCTATCCAACTTTCACAAGAAGCGTACTTGGTTGTGCAACGAGGGTTGATCGACGATTTCAATTGCAGTGTGATATCAAAAGTTCTCCAAGTCCAACACCATCGTGGTACAGGCAAGTTGTTTTCATTTAATTCCAGAAAAGTATTTTTAGATTTCATATTTATTAACATTAACAATTTCATTCTCAGAAATGGAAAGCGAATAGAGCGTTCGAACAGAATCAGAAAGTGTTTTGATGGTAGGACTGCTAAAATCGAGATTTCGGAAGTAAAAGAGAGCGATGCTGGTGAATATGTTTGCGAAGCAACTAATCTCTTAGGATCCACAAGAAGTAGTTGTCAGGTACTTTAATTTGTCTTTTGAAATATTCTAGAATTGTTACCACATGAAAGATATGTTCTGTTCTGTTTTTATTAAAAAATTATATTCGAACAGGTAATCGTTCTTGAGGCTGATGATCCTTCTACACTTGATGAAGAGGCTCCGATGTTTCTACAGACTCTTCCAAAAGAATCAATTGTCATGGAAGGCCATTCATATGAATTGCAGACTAGAATTACAGGTAGGATTACCTCCAAGATAGAAACACTTTCGCTAATTGTACGCTTATAACGACCACACTGGCGTTAGTCGTATAAAAGAACCACTCTGTTTTGCGAGTTGGCTCCCCAATTTTATTACGCATACGCAACAAATAGCAGACATGCTTAGCAATAATGTTTTAATATTGTCCAACAGTGTTCGATTATAATGATGTAATTTGATCATATTTAATGATATTTAATAATTTTTTAATCATGTTTTTTAATACTCTCTGGTTTAGTAAGTTATTTAAAAATCTATTGATTTTTTTTTAAATTTTACTGAATTCCTCGAATTTCTTTGTAGTCCTTGCAATAACCTAAATTATCTGAAATTCTTGAATTATTGAAGTTCTATAAATTATCGGGATTATTATTATCTGATTAATCGTGAAATGCCCTTAATTCCAAAAACTGTAAAATAATGCAAAGAATTAAACCGAATCCACAGAAATTCAGAGTAATCAGAATTCAGAGAACTAAAAAATACATAAAAATTCATGGAATTCAGTTATTAAAAAATAAATCCAGGGAATAAATCCAAATAAATTGAAATCCAGGGAAATCAAGGAATTCAGAGAATTCAGAGAGGAAATTCAGGCAATTCGCAATAATTCAGAGATTTCGGTCTATAGAAAGAATTTGGGGAAATAAATGAGTTCAGAGAGTCTGAGAATTTAGGGAATCTAAAAAATCCGAGAATCCAGAGAATTCAAGGAATTGACAGAGTTCAGGAAATGCAGTGAACTCGGGCAATTTAGAGAATGTAAGGAATTCGGAGAGTTCGGACAATTTAGAGAATTCGGAAAATTCAGACAATTCGGGTGATATAGAGAATTCAGGGTATTCAGAGAACTTGGGGAATTTATTAAACTGCGGGAATTCAGAGAACTCAGGGAATTCAGGTATTTCAGACCTTAAAATACCATAAATGATCTGAAATCGTTGAATTCTTGAACTTCTCTGAATTAGCTGAAAAAAATCAGAGAATTCGGGTAAAATATGGAATTCAGAGAATCCGAGAATTCAGAAAATCCGAGAATTCAGGGAATTTAGGAATCCGAGGAGACAACAAATTTGGGGAATTAAGAGAGTTCAGAGAATTCAGAGAATGCAAAGAATCCGAGAATTCATGAAATTTAGAGAATCCGGGAATTCATGGAATTCAGAGAATCTGAGAATCCGGGTAATCATAGAATTCCGAGAATCTGAGAATTCAGGCGATACAGAAAAAGCAAGGAATTTAGAGATATCAGGGAATTAAGAGATCTTAGGAAATTAACGGAATTCAGACAACCCCAAGAATTTAGGTATTTCGGGCAATTCAAACAATTCAGAGAATTCAGACAATTCGGGGAATTTATGGAGTTCAGAGAGCTCACGGAATTCAGATCATTTAGAGTTCAGGGAGTTCAGAGACCTCATGTAATTCAGATCATTCGGAGTTCAGGGAATTTAGAGAGACAAGAGAATTCACGGAATTTAAAATGTTCAGGGAACTCAAATAGTTCACAGAATTAAGAGAATTCAGGGACTTCAGATAGTTTAGAGAGTTCAGGGAATTCAGAGAATTTAGAGAGTTCAGGTATTTCAGAGAGACAAGAGAATTCAAGAGCTTCGGAAGAATTCTGGTTATTTGGAGAACGCAGGGAATTTCTAGAACTTAGGGAATTCTGGAAATTCAGAGAATTCAGGTTTCTCAGACAATTAAGAGAATTGAGATAATTCAGAGAGTTTAGGTAATTCAGAGAACTCATGTAATTCAGACAGCTTAGAGATTTCAGGGAATTCCGGTATTTCAGACAATTCATGAATTCATTTAATTCAAAGAATCTAGATAATTTAAAGAATTCAGAGAATGCAAAGAATTCAGGCAATCCTGAGAAATCAGAGAAATCAGAGAATTCAGGGAATTTAGAAAATTCATGGATTCTGAGGAATTTAGAAAATTCAGAAGATTTTAAGGATGTTAAAAAAATTAAAAATAATACTAAGAATTTAAGGAACTTTAAAGAATTAAAAGATTCTGTGAATTCTAATTAATTTCAAATAAAGGATAAAGCAGAGAGTATTTAATTTATGTACGTAATAAATGAAACGAAAAGTTAAAACGGTATTCATAGTTGGTGAAGAATGTATCACATATTTTGTGAATAGTCCCAAAACAGTTTTTTACACATGCTCGTTTTTGCTTCTCGACATAGGGCAAAAGCGTCAGAGTGACTAATCACAATACTTAATATTATTCCAGGCAGTCCACCATTTGAGATCAAGTGGCTAAAGGACAAAAAGGAAGTATCCGACACTGACTGCTATCGATATGTAGTATATGAAGATGGAGGTGTTGCTCTTAGATTGGCAAATGTGAATCCTTTAGCTGCTGGAGAATATACTTGTCTAGTCCGAAATGCTTTTGGAGAATCATCTTGTAATGGATTCTTTTCTGTTCAAGGTAAACCATCATGATGATTTTAAAAAAATCCGTCAAATTGGGCGCCATGTCCCTATAAAAAAGGATATCGTAGCCTATCAAGACGTTTATTAATTCGTTTAAATCTCCCCCCTCCCCATATCAATCCCCCCTTTCTCTCCCCTTTAATTAAATCTTTCCTATTAGATCCCATCCTACCCGATTCCATATTATCATCACCTACTTTCCCTACCTACCGTTCGCCCACTTCCCCTCCATTCACAGAAACTTTAAGGGTTTCTTTCCGAGATTGCGTAACCCTAGAAAGCATTATAAACAAAAGTAAATGTATCAATTTATTAGATGTTTCTTTTTCCTTCCAGATTATAAAGGAGCTTCTAAAGCTGCTTTCTGGTTTACGAAAACTCCTGTACCAGTGTTGGCTTCGAAAGGTGAAACCATATCCTTTTGTGCGAGAATTCATAGTGAAAGACCCATCGAAATCGACTGGAGCGTCAATGGAAAGAGTGCGCGAGAAAATTACAGATGCAAGGCAAATAAACAAATTCTTACATACCTATCATCGAAGTGTAAAATTCGAAATTAACTTATTTATTATATCTTTCAGGTGGAGAAAGATGGACCTACAAGTATTCTGAGAATAAATTCCGTCACGTACCGAGACTGTGGCGAAATTAGATGCACAGCATCCGTGACTGGGGGCCGAGGTCCCTCGATAAGTTGTGCAACCGACCTGCGATTCATGAGGTTTTCGGGAGTAAGAGACAGGTCTCTATCTCCTACCAAGAAAATGACACTCTCTCCGGTAGTAAAACGTTCTACGCGTATATCAACAAGTCCTTATCGGCAAGAAGATAAGGAAAATGTGAATGGAGTGCCTACTGTATCACATAAAGCAGATGACATAAATTCTTTCAAAAAGTCTGAGTTTTCCCACCGTTTGTTGAATCCTCGTGCTGATATTTTCTCCTTGAAGATGTCGTCACAGAAAAAAAATCAGAATGAGGGAAATGCTGAAATTCAGAGAGAAAATAGTAATACAAATGGAAGTTTACGAATAGAAAATCAAAACGAAATAAAGACTGAGGAAAGAAATGAGCGTGATATAAAAGCGGAGAAAGATATGGATAAGAAGATTGGGAACTTAGTGGAATCACGCATGAAAAATGGAAGTTCCATTCACCATAATATAAACTTGAAATCTATGGATGGAAAATTTTCTCTGGAATTAGTAGAGCCAGAAATCCCAAAAGAGATTAAACCCTTTTCCCTCTCTAGTGATTTCAAGGTCAAGATAGGAATGGAATGTTTGGATGAACACGACCACAAAGAACCAGCAGTCGTTTTACAGGCGCCAGCAGACGTATTCGCTCTGAGAGGGTCCACAGTCATCCTCAGTGTGTCATATCGAGGTCACCCGGAACCGAGAGTCAGATGGCTTCAAGCTGTAAGTAGAATAAACGTTTTTATTTTCGGCTAATCTATTAAAGAAAATAATCATTTGGACTCAGATAGTTTTAGCAGAACTTTAATGTGAAATAAGGATTAGAAACTGTCTTTTTAATTTATTTTAAAAATTTCAATCGTTCAAATTCATGTCTCGAAAGAGCTAAAAAGTAACCCTGTTGTGAAAAAATTTGGTTTCAAATAAAGAAATAAAATAGTTCCAGTTTGAATTTTTTTTCAGTCACAGAACGTATTTTAAATATTTTTCACACTTTAGGTCTGTTTCAGTAGGACTATTTTTATAACATATATCTTTTGCGCTCTCGTAACATAAAAAAAAATAGTTAATGATTTGGCTACGAATTCCATATCAATATTTGTCCACATTTTTATTCAGACATGCATTTGGACATGTACAAATATTTCTAAAGAAAGTAAGAATTAAGGTTTGAGAATTCATGGAGTAAGGTATACAATTTTTCTAAATTATCTTGAAGTATTGGAAGTATCTTGAAGAATATCCAATATCTTAAAGTACCTTGAAATGGCATGAAATATCCTGCAGTATATAAAATTTCCTAAAGTATGTGAAGTATTTAAAAGTCTTTGAAATATCTGGAAGTACATTAAGCTATCCTGAAGTACCTTGAGATATGTTGAAGTTTAGGAAATCCTGAAGTATTTGAACTATCTCCAAGTATGTGTAATATTTTTAAGTAAATTAAAATATCTTTAAGTACCTTTCAATATCCTCAAGCATGTAAAAAAATCAAAGGTAAACGAAATATCCTCGAACATTTTAAATACTTTGAATAACTGTGTGTAGTATCTTGATATACTTTGAACTATCCTGAAGTACCCTAACATATTTTGAATTATACGAAGTTCTGAAGTGTGTACAGTATCTCTGAGGATATGAAATATCTTGAAGTATATTGTTCTATTCTTATGAAAGGTGAATAAATAATGAAACGTGTATTGATTGAAATAACGTTTATTTTACACACACACGGATAAATCAACGTTTATATCTATTTAAAAAGAGAAACAAACAGTTTAATAATTCG
>NC_046659.1:88301756-88314470 GCF_010883055.1 Belonocnema kinseyi | reverse complement strand
GTATTGAACGGTTTGAATAGACAGAAATACTGAGCGAAGATCATTCTAAACTACGTGAGGGATCATACATTTAGCATTTAGAAATTTTTACGACGTAACATATATTAAAGTACCTTTCAATATCTTGAAGCATATAAAAATCCAATTGTAAAGGAATTATCCTGAAGTACATATGTAAAATGTTTGAATTATTTTAAATCATATGGAATTCTGGAGAATATAAAGTATATTGAATTACGAGAAACATCTTGAAACATGTCAAATGTCTTTAAGTACATTGAAATACCTTGAAGTGCCATGCTCTATCATAAGGTATATCAAATATCCTTAACTATATTAAATATCCAGAAGTGCATTTAAATATATTTAAATAACTTGTACTACCTTGTAATGTATATATAATATCTTCAAGTGCATAAAATATCCTTAAGTATATGAAGTACCTCAAAGTTTATGAACTATATTTCATTACGTTAAAATATCCTAAATAATATTTGAGTATCCTGAAGTACATTGAAATATCGTGATGTACCTTAGAATATATTGAGGTTGTAAGAAATATCCTGAAGTGCGTAAAATATCTTCAATAAACTTTAGCCATCCTGAAGTACATTGAAACATCTTGAATGACCTGGAAATGCGCTAAAGTATAAGTATCCTGAAGTATAGGAAGTATCATAAAATATGTTAAGCTTTTTGAAACATCTTGAAGTATTGTGAACTATCCTGAAGTATTGAAATATGTTGAAGCTTATGAAATCCTGAAGTATGTGAAGTATCTTAAAGTATATGAAATATCTTAAAGTACCTTGAAGTATCTTCAAATATCTGTAACTATTCTAAAGTATCTTGAAATGTATCGATGTAGGTGGAATATCCTCCTGTATATTGAATATCTTAAAGTACCTATATGAAATATACTAAATTATGTGAAATAAGTAAAAGTTTGTGAATTATCTTGCGGTACCTTGAAATAGCACCAATAATATTTAACTATCCTGATGTACATTTAAACATGATGAAGTACTTTAAAATATCTTCAAGTGTAAGATACATCCTGAACTGTATAAAATATCCTGAAGAATGTGAAGTTTTTGAAATATGTTGAAGTATATGATATCAGTAGGCATGTAAAGTATTTTGAAATTTGTGAATTATCTTGAAGTAAATGAAATATTCTAAAGTATGTGAAGTTTCTCAAAATTTGTAAGTTATCTTGCGTCACTTTAAAATATCTTAAATAACCTTTCATTATCGGGAAATGCATATAAATATCCTAAAGTATGTGACGTTTCTCAAATTTATTGAGTTATTTTGCGGTACTTTAAAATATCTTAAATAACCATTAACTATCCGAAAGAAAATTGTAATATCTTGCATGATTTCGAAATATCCTAAAATATCATAATTATGCAAAAGCATAAGACATATCCTAAGTTATATGAAATATCATAAAATATATGAAGTTTTTGAAATATCTTGAAGTACCGTGAACTATCTTGAAGTAGCTTTGAGACATGTCGAAGCTTATGAATTCCTAAAGTATGTGAAGTCTGTACACTATTTTGAAGTATCTAGCATTATTTTGAAGAATATGAAATATCATAAACTAGGATATTTAAACTTCCTCAAAGTTTGGGAATTATATTGCGGTATCTTGAAATATCTTAAATATACTTTGACTATCCTGAAGTACATTGGAATATCTTGAATGACCTTCAAATATCCTCAAGCATAAAAAGTATCCTGAAGTATCTGGAATATCATTAAATATGTGAAGCTTTTGTAATATCTGGATGTATCGTGAACTATGCTGAAGTAGCTTGAAATATATTGAATTTTATGAAATCCTGAATTATATAAAGTATCTCGAAGTTTGTGGAATATCTTGAAGTACGCTAAAGTAACTGAACATATACTAAAGTATTTAAAAGCATGCTAAAATATCTTTAAGTCATAAGAAGGTGTGCGTTAGATCGGTCGTGTTGTCTACTGTCCGATTATAAGCGTCTATTTAAGTAATTTTGTCCTATAAATTTACTTGAAAAACAGAACAGATTCCAAAGTTTCTTGGTACTTCATTCCTATAAGCACTTGTGAAGAATACTTGGTACTACTAATTTGTCTCCTGCCCGGTACTTAAGTGGACTTTTTTAGGTCATTGGGTAAAGGATGCAGTTGTCAATGATTTTATGTGTGCGTAATTATAAAATAAAATTAATTTTCTTTAATTCTAAATTTATTCTGTGGTCAATCTACATTATTCATTAGGGATGTATCGCTGGCGATTGCAGAGTTAGGAAATAACAGATTTAGATAATTATTTGCACTTTTCGTGGTCCATTTGACGGAACTGAAAAAGCATCATCTATATTACTAGAGATATTTTTGTCTGATGTTGGATAAAACCTTTGCAAACAAGTAAAAAATAAAATTGTCCGATATTGCATAATTGTAGTTATCAATCGGCTACAGCATTTTTAAACAACTTCAGATAAAAAATATATCTGGGAATTAATGTGGACGTATTTATAAGCGTGAGTCAATATTTGATAGCGTAAGGTCGACGTATCAAAGTGTCTTAAGTCAGTAATAAAAGCGACATCTGTTCAAGATAGGTCTCTTCTGTTTGACTCCTCTTTTATATGAGTCGATGGAGTTCACAAGAGTCAGTCTACTTGATGCTTTTGTAAGAGAAAGAGGCGCCTCAGATTAAATAACCCCAGTAACACATAAATATGTTTATCAGTGCTGAAGCAACAGTTACTTCAAGTTATCTTTAGAAGGTCTTGGATTGAAGAAGAAGAAGAAGAAGAAGATTGGAAGCATTCATAAATTCATAATGAAACTGTTATCATATGAATAGTTGGACATGTCATCATCACGTGGCAGGAAAAAGTCGTTTTGCTTTCTCGAAAGTTGTGGTTTCGAGCGTGTGCGTTATCGCTGAGGAATTTTTGAGTCGTCAGCATTTATAAATGCCTGTTTTCATAATATAGATTTCCGATTTGCCTCGGGAGGCAGAGTTGTGCCGGTTTGGTGATTACAATAGAAATGGGTAAGAAGGAAATTAGCCGGGCTTTAAAAACGACCTTGCTGAGAGCACGTGGGACCGAGTCTTGCTTTTGTTCACTTTGTTCGGCTTATGTACGTGACACTCGATCTTGCTCGACTCGTATTGCTGTTACGAGCGAGGAAAGTGTTCAGTTACTAAGAACTTTTATGTATTATTGCGAACTTCACTAAAAAACCGTAAATGGGCATATTAAGTTGAATAGTTCTTTAATTCGATAATGAAAGAGTGAGGTAACCAGTCTAATGAAATAATGCCTAAAGAAAAAAGACCATCGGTAATTGATGATTTCAGTAACTTGGTACAAAAATAAATATATTGTTTTAATCTGAAAGACCTTTTATTCTATATTTTTATATGGTTTAATATTTAATAATATTTTTATTTCAGGGTCGAGCACTGATTCCGGGAGAGAAAATTCGAATAAAAATAGAAAAGGGAGCCTCCAGTCTCACTTTGGAAAACATAACGGCCGATCAAGCTGGAAAGTACGCGGTATTCGTTGAAAATGTTGTAGGTCAGGATTGCAGATATTCGAGTGTAGCTGTAGAAGGTAAGCAAAATAATTGTAAGAAAAATTCATTTACTTTGCGAGTTTAAAGAATGAGTGGACATGCAAAAAAATATTATAGCCGGATCACTGTAGGCCTATAATGATTTTCCTATGATAAATATCCTATAATTTTTTGGCGATTATAGGAAATTTATTATAAAAAATGATTATATAGAAAACGATTTCTATAAAGGAAAGATATATGTTAGACCACTCATAATCTTATTTGAAGCTACAAAGATCCATGAAAATTATATGGAATCTCTTAAAATCCCTTATTAAATTTTGAAATAATTTTTATTTTAATAAAATTTTTTTTAATCTGTTAAAATCCGTATAAATCCGTTGAAATGTTTTGACTTGATTTGAATTTCATTGAAATCGTTGAAATATGAGGTTCGAAATCTGTAAAAATCATTTACAATCTCTTGAAAATAAATTAAATTTATTCCCTGAAATTCTCTAGAAAACTGTTCAAATCGCTTGAAATTTGTAAAATCCTCTAAAATTTTTGAAATATTTGGAGGTCTAACAAAATCTATTTAACCTTATGAAATTCTTTGAAATCCCTTGAAATCTTTGGAAATCCTAAAAAATTCTATGATTCCCCTTAAAATTTTTGAAATTTCTTAAAATTCTTTGAAATCCTTAAAAATAACTTAAAATCTTTTAAATAATTAAAAATTTTTTAAATTCCTTCATATCTCTTAAAATTTTGTACATCCTTGACAATTCAATAAAATACTTCAAATCTTGTAAAGTTCTGTGAAATAGCTAAGATCTTTTGAAATATTTAAAATTGCTGGGAATCCCCTGGAATTTTATTGTATTTAATTCATTTTCAATGCTTCTTTAGAAACCCCTTGAAATCTTTGGAAATTCAAAAAAATTCGTTGGAATCCCTTGAAATCCCTTGAAATTTTGTTAGATCTCTTAGATAACTTAAAATTATTTAAATCCTACAGTTGTCTTGAATTTTGATAAAATCCCTTTATATCTTTTATAATCTATGTAAATCGTAAAAAAGTATTAAAATAATTTGAAATGATTTGATATCCCTTAAATATGATGGCGTTTTGGCTACCACTGCGTGCCTTTTTAAAACAATCTGTGCTTTTTACCTTGCAAAAACCCAAGAATAATAATTTTGGAGTTAAACCTCTGTCAATAGTTCATGTCAGTTTTTTAAAATGATATTGACGCGTGACACCATATTAAACTAAAATATAACGAAAAACATATAATAGAAAAGGCTCATAAAAATTTTAGAGGCTTTTTTAAATAAAAATCTTAACCTTAATTGACGGAAATCCTTACGATGGTTTTGGACAACGACGATCTTATTTACATTAGCAGTCGAAGAAAGGATTGATTTGATTCTTATCAAATCTACTTACTAATTCCTTAAAAGCTGTGAAGTAGCTAAAAATCCCTTGAAATCTCATTTTATTTTATTTATTTTCCAAAATCCTTGATAAATTCCTTAACATTTTTTGAAATCCTGCAAAATTATTTTGAATCTCTGAAGATTTTTGAAACCTCTAGAAATATTTGGAAATCCTTTTAAAAATGTTGAAATCCCTTGAAATTGGTTGAAACTCTTAAAATGTTTGGAATCCCTTAAAATCCTCGGACATATTTGCAAATCTATAATAGATCTAGAATAGATCTATATAGATCTTTAATAATCTTTAAAATGTTTTGAAAGCATACCATATTCCTTTGAATCCGTGAAAATCTTTTTAAATCTCTTGAAACTCTAAAATTTCTTTAACATTAGTTTGAATGTTTGGAAATCCATTGAAATCCTTTTAAAATGCTTGAAATACGAGAAAGTCACTCGAAATACGTTGAAATCCCACAAAATCACCTGATATATATGGAAATCTTTGAAATACTTTTTATTCTTGTGAAATTTTTATGAAATCTGATAGAATCTCTTAAAATCCGTAGAAATTCACTAGAATCCCTTTAAATTCCTTGAAGATCGTTGAAAAATATTTTGATTTATTTGATATCTATTTACCCTTTTGGAAGTCTATAAAATTCCTGGAAATATGTGGAATAATCCTGTGAATTTCCTTGAAATTATTCTTAATTCTACGTGAAATAAATAATTTATTTTTAGTTTCTGTATCTTTTGTGCCGAATCTTTAAATATTTCATTATTATTAATTTCTATCCTGATTTTATCATAATGATTTTCTATGCTGAATTTTCTATAATCAAAAGAATGATAGGAAATCCATGATACAAAAATCATTATACCAGACATACTGAATGCAATAAAAAACTGTTTTGTTTTAATATTTTGGTGTTATTATTAAACTTTCAAATATTTTAAGTGTAGGTTTTTATTTTTGTGATAAATTGTAGAGTTCGACTTTCAGTTGCTACCGAAAACCGATTTTCAAGACCTGTGAAATTGCAGCCTCATAATCTTGAAATTGGGGTTTTATTTTAATTTAAACACAAGATTACATTTTTATCGCAATCTGTAGTCGAACCCGTATCAAATTTGTGATCAGTGTCACTTTTAGATTGTCAACTGACACGTATATTTCCTCGGAACTGGATAACCTTATCTAAACCAATTTTTTTAAACATTATTAAACAGCCAGTTATTTTAGGAGTGGCGTTTTGATTTTACAAAATATTCTTTTGCTTTCGTGAAAAATTCAGAATTTTTTGTTTATCTTGTTCTGTACTGCCACCCTTTAACTATATCCTAAGCTGGAAATCCTATTTAAGTGACATTTAGTTTCTGGTCCTAAGTGGCCGTCACTTAAATCGAACACAACATTCGATCTCCGAACGTAAACAAGGTGGGCCGCCTTAATAATTTCTGTTGCATTTTGATGTATGATGCAACCTAATGCAACTAATGCGCTGAGAGTGTGACTCTCATGCTGTTTGTCACCCTTAACTGAGTGCCGCCTCTCGCTTGGTTCCGCGGTCCTCGTAGATGCCAGGAGTAATTAACCGCTCGAAAAATTTAGAAAGTTTCATCTCGGCGATTATAGGAAAAATAAAAAAATTAAGGATTTGGGATAAAAATGATATTTTTTCTGGACTTAAGCTCAATGTGAGGAGCTTAAGTAGGTGCGTTCCAGTCCGTACGGTCCAGTTCTTTGCAAGTGAGACAAATGACAAACAGGGTCTGTGTTGGCTCCAATGACAACGCAGAGTAGAGTACAGTAAGACTTATAAAGACTTACGTATTAGACGAGCTCTAGTGCAGAAGCTCACTCTAAACTCTTTTTATACTCTTCTAAGTTTCCCATGTGCAGTTGCATAGCAGACGTGTTCAGACGCTCTTCAAGAACAGCTTTTTCTGAAACAGTGCCAGTGTATCACTTTTGGGTTTTCATTTAATCTCGACTCTCGCATTTTTTTAAATTCTGTGTTAATACGAGAAATGAATTTTAATTAGTGCTTAAATGATAAGTGCGCCAAAACTCAACGAAGTACTATCAGGTAGTAGAATATAAGAATAAAATAAGTCATGACCGAATCCATTTCAAATCGGGCAGTTTCAACACTTGAAGTTGCAGAATCTGTCGGAGATAAAATGTGTTATTTTTTCAGGATGTCTATGTACACTAAGCTGGAAAACCCGGAAATTAATTTTTTTAACTGAAAATTTTACTATTCTATTTCTGGTTTAAAATTGATCATTTTTATTTGAAAATTCCAATATGTGATTGAAAATTCTTGTATTTTTTGGAAATTATTCCTCCTACTGGAAAATTTATAGTTTTGCTTAAAAACTCAACAGTTTGAATGAAATAATTTGTCTCTCTTGACTGAAGAATCTTTTTAGTTGAAGATTTAAGTAAAACCTTGATTAGTTAAAATTTAAACTCATAAATTTTCTGTTGAGATTTTATCTTCTTTGGATGAAAGTTCAAGTTCTTACCCAGTGGGCACAAAATTTGGCGACGTCTTTACGACATCGTTACGACAGCTTTACGACATCCTATGTTCATGTCGTTTCGGTGTCTTTGCGATATCGTAAAGACATCGTCAAATCCTACGACTTATTTACAATATCGTAAAGACACCTTTACGACATGGACATAGGATGTCGTAAATTTATCGTAACGATGTCGTAGCGATGTCGTAAAGACGTCGCAAAATTTTGTGCCCACTGGGTAGTTGAAAGGAAAACTTTTTTGTTAAAAATTAATTTTTGTTGTTAAAGGTTCATCTTTTTTATTGAAATTTTATTTCTTTAATTGAAAATTTAACTGTTTTGTTGAAAATTCGTTTTGTTATTATTCAGAATTAATTTCTTAACTTAAAATTTTACTATTTCAGGTGAAACTTAAATTATGTGGCTTAAAAATCTTTTTTTTTTTTTGTTTTGTTTGACAGTTAATTTTCTTAATTAAAAATTTAACAATTTCAGGTAAAGACTCCATCATTTTTTGGTTTATAAATCATCTTTCTGGTTAAACATTAATTTTTTTACCTGAAAATTTATCTGTTAAATTCTTATTTAAAAATGTATCTTTTTTAATTGAAAATGTGTGTATTTTGTTTAAAATTCGTCCTTTTGTGAAAAAATTAATTTTCCGAGATGGAAATTCATTATTTTGTTTTGAAAAAAAGCAAATATTTTAGTTGGATTCTTTATTTGAACTAAAAGTTCATCACTTTGGTTGCGAATTCAACTCTTCTGGGAAGTTTTATAGTTTCTGTTGTTTTAATATTTATTCATTCCATTTTTTGTTGAAAAATATTTATTGTTGGTTAAAAAATGGTCTTTGCGGGATAAAATGAATCTCTGTGATTGAGAAATCAAATTAATTTTCTAACTTAAGGGTGGTTTTAAGGGGAGTGAGAATTATGGCGTTTTTTCCTATTATCTGAGACCCTGTTACACTCAAAAACAGTTATTATTTTGGACAAGAAGTGGGTGGAAATAATTCGGCCGTTAAAGGTGAAGTTAAATTCAATATATTTCCCACATTAATTTTGCTTAAAAGAAGAATTTCCTATTTTCGTCGAAAATCATTTTTTCCTTATCTCCTTCGTTACTTTCATCAATAAAAAAAACCAGTTATTCAATTTTACATATGAATCTTACCATTTTTATACATTTAGATATCTGTAAGAACTGAAAAAAACATTATGCATAATACAGCTCGCAGAATAGTATACATACTTCATTACATATTCCGGGATCATTGCTTTAAAAATGTCGAAATACTTGAATGGTACCATACAATGAAAAGTAATATCTGGAAAAATATTGAGATACCTGAAAAAATCTCGAAATTGTCAGGAAATTTTTTCCGATCTTTTCTTATTTTTAGTGGAAATTAATCGATAAGTATTTTTCTGACTATGCAAACAAAATGTTATGTTTCTGTTTATTATTACACCATTAAGCCATTTCCCTTTCGGGGTAGGCTTGACTCACTCGGTAGGGGAAAGGAGTAGTGTATGGAAGGGATAGAGAGTTTTCAGATTCATCCAGAATTCTCGTGTTATTTATGTAAATAACACGTTTGTTCCGCAACACTGCTCCGACCCAGGTTGCTGATCAATCTCTCTAGCAATCACCCCAAGCGAAGATCCTCACGAAGTCGTTATGTAAGGTTCCCTATTTAGGTCCATTAGTGGCCAAGGTCTTTTGTTTCAGGCATCATTCACTCTACTGACATTTTTATTAACTATTTGCCGCCATACTTTTCTGTCCTGGTATAATTCTCTAGCTTCTTTTATGTCCATGCATTTTTTCATGCAGGCTCTCGTGTTTCTGTGAGCAATCGCTTTTATCTCCCTTTCTCTTGTATATTGTTACGATAATGGCTTTTTTCCAATCGTCTGGGACGTCTCCTATCTCGAAACATAAATTTATCAATTCGCAAAGTGTATGTGGTATGCACTCGCCACCGTGTTTAAGTATTTCAGCGTTAATACTGTCTATCCCGGTAGCCTCGCCGTTTTTCAAATTCTTAATTATATCCCTAACCTCAGTGACACAGACTTTCTCAATTGAGTTTTCTATCGCATCGTGTTCAACATCGCAGTTGTGGCGTCCTATAGCTTCATCATACATCTAACAAGGATATCCCCTAACATTGTCCAGGCGCCCTCTATATCTTTGTTTTTTATACGGTCCTCCCATGTTGCCCTATCTATGTTTTCGATTATCTTATTTTGGAAATCTATTCGTACATCCAGTTTCTGTAGGTTCTCAATGATGATTCGCGTTTGTTTTGCTTTCTTCGTTCTCTTTTTTCTCCATCCCCGACCTAAGTTAATTTTTGAGATCACAAGGTAGTGGTCAGTATTGCATTCAGGACCCCTCATGACTCTTGTATCTTTGACTAACTCTCTTAGTCTTTCATCCGCAACAACAAAGTCAATTATATTGCGGCTATTTCCTTTAGGCCAGGTGTACATGTGGATCATTTTATGCCTAAACCAAGTATTTGTAATAAACAGACCCCTTTCTAAGCATAGACCAACTAATTTATCTTCGTTATAGTTTGTTCTTGAATCCCCAAAATTACATAATACTCTTTTTGCATCCTGCTTTTGGATGCCCACCCATCCGTTCATGTCTTCTAGTAGAATTATTCTTTCCCCATGTTCGCAAATATATATTGTGTCCTTTAAAGAGTCCCAGAAGGCGTCTTTTACTTCTCTAGGATCACTATCAACTGGCGCGTAGCATGCTACGATAAATAGTCTTCTGATTCATACTTTCATTCTAGCCTACAGCAGCCTAGGAGATACGAAACCATGGTCTCCGAGATGCTGCTTTGCTCTTTCATTTAAAATCAGACCTACTGCTTGTTTACCATGTGATTCACTGTCTACTCCCTACCATATTTCAAATCCGTCTTTCAACACGCCGTTTTTAATGTCTTTGGTTTCGCATCCCTTTTTCCTTGTTTCAGGCACACATAATGTAGTTATACGTATTTGGTTTTTATGCATTTCTCCAAGAATTGTTTTCATTAAGCATCTATGACTGTTGCCGTGATTAAAATATTGACTCTTATATTCCTGATTCTGACAGAATTGGTCATCTTGCTGCGAAATTCCACGGCAAATTTTTGAATGGCATTAAATTAACAAAATGGTGGCGGTTTTTCTAAAAATATTAAAAGTAGATTTTTTTAGAAACCTAAACCTTTTTTTATATCCTACTCTCTGCAATTTATCTAAATATAAATAAATAATAGATATTAAATTTGGACTCAATAACTCCTTCAGCCAGGAGAATTTTGGCAGAAAATCGATTTTTCTCATTTGTAACGCAAACTAATTTGTTCATCTAAAATAGTTCTACGATAAATAGCTCTTTCCCTTTTGCAGTATCTTGCATCGTTTAGAAGAAAATTTCCAAAATAATATTTTGAGGAACAATAATTCTCCCCGCGTCGAAAATGATTCAGCCCGCATAAAGGTGCTATTAGCAGAGACCTTTCAAAAATATTTGAAAGGATAAAAAAAGGTGTTTTTTTTTCAGAAAATACTTTATTTTTAATTTTTTCCAAATCTGAAGAAAAAAATAATAGAGATGTCCTGGAAAACCCCACCTTTTTTTATTTTTTCATATTTTTGTTTACAATTCTTGTTAACATAATGAAGCTATCTTATCAACTACCGGCTAAACCATTTTGGAGGCTCGGAGAATGTTTTTTCCTAAAATTATAATTTCGTAATATTTTTTGTAAATGATGCAAGATGTCACAAAAGAGCAGAAGATATTTTCCATAGAATTTGTTTATATGTGCAAACTAGTTAATAAGAAAAATGTGAAAATTTGATTTTATGAAAACAAGAAATTTTCCTGGCTACCAAAAATTGTTTAGCCCGAAAAAAATGACAAGATGTCTTCCTTATAAAAGTAAGAATTCAATAAAACAATTGGCAAAACGAATAAGTGTGGATTTTTGATAAAATTGACTTTCAATATTTTTATTAAAACTGCTGCCGTTTCGTTACTTTTAATCCTTTTCATATTTTCCTCGGATTTTGAAATAAGAGGATAAATGCTATCAGAATCAGAAATAAAATGATAAATATATTATTTTAATCAAAATAAAATGACCTAAGGAAAAATTTGGATTTGTTTTAAAAAATAAAGCACAACACTGAAATACACATAACTTCGTAGACAATTTTTTTTTAATCGGAAAAACCTGCCTGACTGTAATGGAAATGGAAAATCCTTTCAAATTCCCCGAATTTTCTTCAAATATTATGAAATGTCTTGAAATCCTATGTAACACCGTGAAACTTTTGTAATCTCTTGAAATCTCATTTAGAATTTAGATTGAAATTATGCAAATGCCGATTTCACGAATCCTTACAATGGGGTAGAGGGGGTCTTAAATTTCAAAAACTATCCTTACGTAATTAATGAAAGTTCCCTAAATAAATTATTTCATTTCATTGAATGCATAAAAAGAAAATCTATTTTTAGGTCCACCAGAGCGACCAGCTGGTACACCGATCGTGAGTTCGTGCAATGTTGGTAGTGTCAGTCCAAGTGTAAATGTAGCCTGGTGTTCACCACCCTATGACGGAGGCTGCGCTCTCACAGGATACTCAATCGAAATGCGACAAGTTAATGAGGAAAGTTGGACCCTTGTTGCAGAGACTTACCATTCCCTCAGTCATACAGTTACCGGGCTGGTACCGGAACAAACGTACCTATTTCGAGTTAGAGCAATAAACATTCATGGAGCAAGTGAACCTAGTATAGAATCTGATCCGTTCACCGTTGGTCGCAAAATGGAGAAGTTTGACGAAGAAAGACGATTCCAAGTCTCTAATAAAGAGGAGGAAGAATGTGAGTATACACAATTAATTACCTTGGACACCCAATAGGGCATATAAAAAATTAGTTAAAGGGTTTTGAAGCCTATTAGGACGTTACTCAAGTCGTTTAAGTCTCTGATTTCCATATTATTCCTCTCTTAATCCCTCTCCTTTCGCGTACTTCCCCTCCCTCCCATAATTACCTTCTCACTTCATCTGCCTTATCATAATACTTCCCTTATTTACGTCAACTCGTACTCCCTGCGCCTTATTCTCCCTCCTCTACTTCTCTTCTTCT
>NC_046659.1:88279470-88301656 GCF_010883055.1 Belonocnema kinseyi | reverse complement strand
GACTTTCCCTCTTAGGAAAAATTCGACGGAAGGACGGAAATCTGATAAAATAATAAGGGTTTCTTCTAGGGCCTGTGAAACTCTAAAAAGGATTTCATAGACTATTGAGACGTTAATTAACTCCTTTTGCCTAATTTTCTTCCTCTCCCGCAATTCCCTACCACTAACTTCCCCTAACCCCTGCTATACATCCCTTTGTTTACCCCTTCTTTTTTCATACTTCCTAACTCCTCATTTCCCAAACTTCCCTACCCATCACTTCCTCCACATCCCGTTACCTTAATATTTCTACTACCCTTACTCCAACCCCTCTCACTTCTCCTACTTACTATCCCCTCCTTCCATAACTTGCACTACTCCCTCACGAACCCTCCCCAAACTTCTCCCTACTACTCCTTCCATCACTTGTTCTACTTGCCCTACGTACCCTCTCCTCACTTCTCCCTACTACAATTGGTATTACTACCCATACTTTCATTACATTCTCTTCCCTCACTTTCCCTTCATATCTTCCACTTACTTCCCTTTACTTCCCTACATGCGCTCTTTTTACTTCCCCCTACCACCCTGTTATCACCTTACGTACTTCGCCAACAAACACTTCACTCACTTCCTCCTAATACCCTTTTGATCACTTGCCCCTTTTTTCTTACATACTTTCTCCTCACTTCTCCCTACTACCCCTGGCATACTTCCGTTACATTCTCTACCCTTATTTCTGCGACATACCCTCTCCTAACTTTCTCCTACAACTCCTACTCTCACTTCCTTTCATTTCCCCTTAATTGTCGCCTAGGAAAAATAAACGATGGATAAAAAAATAAATCCGACCGAAGCTATAATGTTTTCTTCTCAAGGACTACGAAACCTTCGAAAAATTAATTGAGTAGTAGAATAATGGGATAACGTATGGAATCTAAGGCATTTTCACGTTCAGAAAATGGATAAAGAATTTGATAGATGGAAAATTAATAATGTAAATTTTGTCCAAACTCCGTCGATTCTTTCGGACTTTATTATAGTAATTAAAACCAGACAAAGTATCAAAAGCGGAGTGCTACTCTCATCTGGAAAAAGTTCTAGGACATACATTTCTCTGCTGATTTTGCTATATTTTATTTTAAATAAAGCTAATTGAATTTTGAATAAATTCTTTAAGTATGTTTAAAAAAATAAAATTGTAAATAAGTAATTCTTATTTGAGTTTCAAAATGACAACAAACCATCATCTTTTATATTTGAATTGACACTCAATAACATTTTTAATTCTGATAAACAAGTTAGTAAAATAGACGCTTTAAGATACAGAAGAGGCGTTTTCTTTTTAACAAAATCGTTTATTTTACTCTCAATAATAATAATATTTCAATGACATATTTACACTTAAAAACATTTTTATTTCTTATAAACAATTATTAGAAACAAATTCATAAAATAGGCGCTTTAAAAATATATGAACCTAACAGCAAGTGAAAGTTGGTCCATATGGACATAATGGTCAGATTTATTTCTGAAAATCGTTTCCAAACAAGACTAATTTTAATAAGAATTAATAATTTTATTAAGAATTAATCATTCTCCTAAGAAATTACGATGAAAAGGAAGATTCATTATATTGAACAGTGTCTCATTGATGAAATGTGATGCTTGAATGCAACATACATGAATCTGTTAAAAAATGCATTTTCTATATTTATCATTTGTATGGTAATTTTGTATAAAAATAAAAATGTTTTTAATTGTAATTATAATCCGGTTGGAATATTAGTCTTGAGAATTACATAGTCCTAGGGCTGGCTATTATTTCGTTTAAAATAAGAGGTCCTCTAAAAAAAACAATCGTATTCTATAGATTTCGACGTTTTGATTTTTCCAAAAGAACTTTGAATCTTGGCATAAACCATTTTTTATAAACAATTTCTTTCTTAAAGTAAATAAAAACTAATTGTTATAATTTTTTCGGGAAAATAAAATAAAATCACATAAAAAAAGTATCGCAACATTTTTCCCAGGACTAAATGTTAGTGAGTTATGAATTTTTGAAAAAATTGAAAAATCCCGAAAATTCTAAAATTGCGAAATTGATGTAGCTCCGAAAGTATAGTTTATACAAACAATAACCATTACACATTTTGTACCCCTTAATGTATGGTTTACAGGAATTCGTATTCAAACATTCAATTGTTTGTTAATAACAATTTTTACAACAAACTCACGAAAATTACTTTTTTCACTGGGTTTTTATTTTATATCGACATTCAATTTGACATAGCCTAAGTATTGCCAATATGATACATTAAGTTTTGATTCATTATAAAAAATAAGCTTGATTATGCAATTAATAAGTTTCTTATATCTGCCGTTAATATGGCCAGAATAATAACATTTTGTAGTCTTATCGCTACTTCTCATATTAAATAATGTTTTTGCACGTTAAGCATAAAGAATTACTTATTTCTAGAAGATTGCTATAATACTACTAACCTTGGCTGTTGTATATATTTTCATACAATATGAACAAAAATATCTCATTTTTCTTACTTTTACTACAATAAGAGTTTTTATTTCTTATAAAGTCAAGTTAAATGTCGATATAAACTAAAAATCTGGTGAAAAAAGTAATTTTTGTGAGTTTGTTGTAAAAATTTTTATTCAAAAAACAATTCAATATTTTTAGTACGAATTCCTATAAACCATACGTTGAGGGATAAAAAATGTGTAATGGTGATTATTCGTACGAACTATATAATTTCGGAGTTACATCGTTTTCGCACTAGGGTTTTCCGGATTTTTCAATTTTTTCAAAATATCATAACTCGAAAACCATTTTTCTAGGGTTAAAGTGGCACTTCACCTTTTTCATGTGATTTTATTTCATTTTTCCGAAAAAATAAAACAAATTTTTTTAATTAATTGAAGAAATTGTTTATAAAAAAAATATTAATGACAAAATGCAAGCTTTTTAAAAAAAATCAATATCTTTGTCGAAATCAGCCCTTCGAAATCTTTAGAATACGAATGTTTTTTCGAGGGGACCTTTTATTTTAAACGAAATCATAGCCAACGCTAGGACTAAAATAATAAAAGATATTCTTACATATCAATAAATTCAGCTTAATTTTATTTTTAAGCGAAAAGTAAACGTTTGTCCTGAAAAACCGAAATTTCTGTATCAAAAAGCACCTATATAATGAACTTGTTTAAATCATTGTTTATAATAATATAAAATGGTTTTAAGTGTCAAAACATCCGGTTGAAGTATTACCATTGAGGGCATCATAAACAGTTCTACTAATCCATGCATTTTCTGTATCTAAAAGCGCTTATTGATTGAATTTGTTAATTAACATTAATTATGAAAATAAAAAATGTTGTTGAGTGTCAATATTTTCTCTTAAAATATTATTATTGAACGTAAAGCAAAAAGAAAAAAAAGAAAAATTCAGGTTTCTTCATTTAAGAAAAAGTAAGAAAAAGAATTTTTGAAATTGATTTAAAGGACAGAATAGTTTAAATCTGCTAATCTAAAAAAAGTTAAATCAATTATTACAGATAATTCTGCAATAATTTTGTAAATGCAAAACGACTAATTGCATTGTTAAATATCGTACATTCAAAGCAGGCGCGAATCCAGAGAAGGGTCCTGATTCGAAGAAGAAATGGGGAAGTTTTTCGAGAACAGGGGAAAAGGGGGAAAACAGAAAAAAAAAGAGAATGACTGTGCTCTCAAATTCTTTATTAATTGAATAATTGATTACATAAAAAAATTTTTCTTATACAGGCTTTGAGAAGAGTATCGAAGATACTATAGTTACTCCAGAGGATGGAAAATTATTCGCAGAGCGATACGATGTGCATGAAGAATTGGGAAAAGGTCGATATGGTATTGTAAAAAGGGTTATTGAAAAAGCGACTGAGCGCATTTTAGCTGCCAAGTTTGTAAGAACCATTAAAGCCACAGATCGGAAACAAGTACACGAAGAAATGAAAATTATGAACATGCTGAGGCATCCAAAACTTCTTCGACTCTCTGCGGCATTCGAAAACCCCCGAGAAATCATCATGGTCACTGAATAGTAAGTTCACTTTTCAAAATTTGGAACATTCTAAGCCTTTCTTAAAAATAGGGATTAAAACATTCTCTCTTATATTTACAGCATTTCAGGCGGAGAACTTTTTGAAAGAGTCGTTGCTGATGACTTCACTCTCACTGAGAAAGACAGTATACTTTTCATGAGACAGATTTGCGAGGGAGTGAAGTACATGCACAAAAATAGTGTCGTTCACTTGGATCTCAAAGTGAGTAAATAAAAATGTATAGTTTTAACTTTTTACTTAGAATCCACATCTTTCAAAATTTTGTTTTGATCCATTCTTAAAATAATGACAGGTTACATGGACCGGGATGCGAGAGTCTTTTAACTCCCGGTTGAATCAGCCGGTAGCGCTTCGAGTTTGTAACCGGAAAGTCCGGGCTCAATTCCTCCTTTCAGAATTTTCTGCCCATTTTTTCATTAATTTTTTTTTCTATTATAATTAAATATTAAATTTATTTAAATCAAGGTAAAATATCATTTTTACCAATTTTTTTGCATGAAAAACTTGGCTTATTCAACCTTAGTCGCACCCGAAGCGATTATTCTTTGAATAAGTCACTGTCGCGACATCCTTGAGAAAATTATAATTGTTTATGAAATTTTTTGTTAAAAAACCACTCATCACTTAAATTTCAAAATATGAATATTTTATTCATGATATAAAATCGCATAAAATGTTCAGGCATTCAGGCAAATGTTTTGAGGCAAAAGAAGTGTGCCCAAAATTTCCGGTTAGAAACAAGTAACGCTACTGCCTGATCTAACAGGGAGATTAAAGACTCTCGCATCACGGTCCATGTGACATGCGTGATCCCCCTTGTTAGAAAAGAAAATGGGGATATATTAAATATTTTATTTCCTGTTTTACATTATAGCCCGAGAACATAATGTGCCGTACGAGAACATCTCACTCAATTAAACTCATTGATTTTGGACTCGCGCAAGTTTTGGACCCAAACGTTCCCATCAGAGTACTTTTCGGTACTCCTGAATTCATACCTCCGGAGATTATTAGTTACGAACCTATAGGCACTGAATCAGACATGTGGAGCGTAGGAGTAATTTGCTACGTTTTGTAAGTATATTTTCATTTCCTTCATAACTTTGTTGTTGCTGTCATTTACAAATTACGTAAGATGATTTGGGTGGAGGGATGTTTCGTAAAGTCTCAATGTTTCTTATGAGGAATCATCTTTTTCTGTAAAAAAATCCAAGTGTTTTGTTAAAAATTGACCTTTTGGGTTGAAAATTAAACTATTAGGCTAAGAATTATTTTTTTCGTTAATAATAATACTTTTTTTTTTTAATACTGCTTTAATTAAAGATTTATCATCTTAGTGAAATTGATTTCTTTGATTAAAAATGTTAATCTCTTGTTAAAATATCGTTTTTTGTTTCTTTTGTTTTTCAGTTAAACATTTTTTTTAACTGACAACTTAGTGATTCCAATTTTATTCGCCAATAATATACCTTAGTTCAAAATTAAACTGTTAGGTTGTAAATCTATGTATTTTAAGAAAAATCTGTCTAACTCATATTTCTGGTTGAAAATGTAACTATTGTGTTACAATCATTCAAACAAAAGAATGAATTTTCAACACCAGGAAAAATGACCCTCAAGGGCTAGAACGGGTCCCAGAGACCAGGACGTTTTTTCAGCATAGTGTTTTTTTCAAAATGTTTTCTCATTTTCAGCAAAATATTTATCATACGAAATTAATTTTCATATATATTTTTACAATATTTATTTTCGCGAGACTCTGGGATACAATTTGTAAAAAAAATAGAACCAAGTCTATTTAAACCTTAGATATTTCACTTGAGAGTTAATTTTTTTTTACAAAATGACGAATTTTAAACAAAATAAATAAATTTTCAACCTAAAAAAAACAAATTAAAAACATAGTAGTTTACTTTTCACCCAAAGAAATGAATTTTCAATTAAAATGATAAATCTTCAACCAAAAGAAAAAATAATTTTCAAGCAAGTAGTTGAAATTTCCACCAGAAACATGAACTTTCAACTAAAATATCAATTTTCTACCAAAAAAAAGAGTTATAAAAAATTTTTTAACCCAATAAATTATCAACTAAAATGAGGAATCTTCAAAAAAACTGAATTTCTAACAAAAAAATTGAAGTTTCAAACCAGTAGTATAATTTCTAACAAGAAGATCAATTTCTTTTACTTAAAAGAGGAATTTCCAACAAAATACATGAATTTTCAATTCAAAAAAATAAATTTTTAACCATATATAAAAGAGTTAATTTGTGAGTTGCAAAAATGAATTTTCAACTAAAAAAAAAAAAAGAAGAATTTTCAACACAACATTTAAGCGTCCAGCCAATGAAATGAATTTTGAACAAAATAATGAATCTTTAAATAAAAAAATTAATTTTTAAGAAAGTACATGGAGACGAAATTTCAACAAATTACACGAATTTCCATCTAGAAAATATCAATTTGAACTCAAAACGGAATAGTTCATTTTTTAGTTAATTTTCAACCAGAGAAATGAATTTTTATCCAAATGGATTAATTTTCTGTCAATCGGACGAATTTTTCACAAAATGAATGGATTTACAATCAAATAGTTGAATTTTCAAATAAAAAATATTATTTTTAACCATAATTTAAACAATTAAATTGTCGGTTAAAACATTAATGTTTAACAAAAAAGCATAAATTTGCAACAAAATAGTTCAATTTTCAACCCAAAAAATAAATTTTAAACTAAAATGATGAAACCTACATTAAAAATGTCATTTTCAAAAAAGTATTGTTCTCAACGATAAAGTTTCGAAAAATATGAATTCCCAACCAAAAATATAATAGCAGACCATAAATAGTTGGATTACCTTATTGGATTCAAATGGATTATAATAATTTAATTCTCATTTGAGTAAAAAAAAACGAGAAAAGAAAGGAATAGGGTCTAGGAAACCCTAAAAATGTAATCAATCTCTATAATATTATTAAATATACTTGTTTACTTAACTCGTTTTTTTATAAATGCAGATTAAGTGGCCTCTCTCCCTTCATGGGAAATAACGACACCGAAACTTTTGCGAATATCACACGAGCCGAATACGATTTCGATGACGAAGCATTCGACGCCATTTCGCAAGAAGCCAAAGATTTTATTGGTTGTTTATTAATCAAGAGGAAAGAGTAAGTATTTAGTAGTCATTAAATTCGATGAGTCTATTTTATATTCTAATTCCAAACAAATATTCTTAGTTGTCGAATGTCCGCCAAAGAATGCCTGGAGCATTCATGGCTAGCTCAGCACACAGAAAATATGAGCAGAGTAGCCTTGTCGACAGAAAAATTGAAGAAATTCCTTGTGAGAAGAAAGTGGCAGGTAAGGGCCTTAAAAACAGAATAAATTAATTCAGATCTAAGAGTGGTGTTCATTGTTGAATGGATTGCAGTTTATACTTGGTAATAACTAACAACTTGTTATTATTTCATTTAGAAGCATGTGCTGTTTAATATTTTTGAGTTTCGCTTGCGTTTGTTCTAACAGAAAACAGGAAATGCTCTACGGGCTCTTGGAAGGATGTCGAAATCTGCAAATAGTAGGAGAAGTCCTTCATTAACAGCTTCATCTCCTGTTTTAAAAGAGACATCTTCTTTCGATAGTTCTCAAGATGACCAAAACTCTGGCACGCGGGAAAATTCGTTTGATGAAGTCACTTCAGTTGATGTCGCTTCTAGTAGCTTTATAGAAAAGATTTCAGATTGGAAAGAAGATAATTTGAAAGAAAAAACCATTGAGGAAGTCTACAAAAACCCAAAAGAAATCCTCTTAGAGGAAACTTGTTTGATTGGACAATCTCATCCAGAAGAAACTATAGAAGTTCTTTCTTCATCAGTTGGCGAAGATAATGGTTTAACAGTTGTGGATTTCCATTCAAAAAGGATATCACACTTAAAGATAGGTGACGATGAAGGGAAAATACTTGACGTGAGTCTGGATTCGAAACAGGACTTAAGTGAAGAAAATGACAAAGTAGAATCTCAAACAGACAAGACAGATGACACTAGAGATTCTACTACAAAAAAATATAAATATACCAAAATCAGCCAAATCAGACTTTCAGTTAATTTTAAAGAACCTGAATTTCAATCAATAACTCAAGAATGTGATAATAATCTAGATCTGGATACAGGAAATGTTCCGAGCAAGACTGAAGATAATAAAGATATTAGATCAGAGACAAAAGAAGAAATCGCACTAAATCCTTCTGAAGATGTTGGATTTCAAAGTGAAGTTTGTAATACCGTGTGTGATTCTAACCTTTTGCTCGAAGGTGTGTATTTGCTTTTTTGGAATGCTTTTTATGTAAGTCTGTTGTTTCAAGTTTCGCTTACCAATTTTGAATAAAAATAGAGAGAGATAGCATATTTTATTATGCTACGGCATTTACCAATTATTTATAAGTGACTAATTTGACAATTTTTTTTTTCTTTTGATCGATTATCAATTTTTTTCTTTTTTAAACACTTATTTTCTTCTTTCTTCTTCTTCATTTATGTTTTATAATGTTACGGTATTGACAAGATCTATATGAGTAAATAATTTGATTTTAGTTATTTTTGTCTCCTTTTATTCTTTTTTCTTGTTCTTTTTTTTTATCTTTCATTTTTCTTCTTTACTCTTTCTCTTCTTCTTCACAATGCTTCTTTTATATTATTTGTCTTTATTAATTTTCTTTATTATAAGTATTTCTTCTTTTATTTTTAATTCTCCTTCTATTTTTTAATATTTTGGTAGTGCCCAATCATTTTTACGCAGATAATTTAAAGTAATTATTTTTTATTTACTGATCTCATATAAATTTTGTTTAAATTGATTTTATTCTTCTTCCTTCTTTTTTCTACCTCTTTTTCCTCCTCTTTTTTTCTTCTTCTTTTCTTTTTCTCTATTTTCCTTTCCTCTATAACTTTCCTTTCTTTTTTATTTATGTTTTGATGTAGGGATTTAAGACGATTTTATTACAAATTTTCGTTGGCAAAGTTGACATTATTGAAAGTTTTCACTCTGGTGCAAATATTTCAATAATAACTCAAGACAGAGAGAGAGAGAGAAAAATACCACATAACTTTTTTTTAAAACTTTTTGGAAGGAATAATTTTGCTGCATAAATATCTTTCATATCTCTTCTTGTTTTTGAAAAAAAAGGTGAATTGAATTTCAATTTTTCAAAAGAAAAATCATTCTTTCTCCTCCCAAAGAAGGAAGTGCAAGATAAACTTTCGTGTATTATTTTCTACGAATTGAGCATTAGGGTGGCTCAAAAACGCTTTTTTTCTTTAGAGGGGAACGATCCCCTCAATTTCATTGCAAATCCGAAAAAAGAAATCCCCTTATTTTTATTTTACTTGTTTTCGATTTGAACAGGTGCTGTTTTTTATTTGAAGTTTCGCATGTAAAATGCATGGAAAAAAAAACACTTTTTTGAGTTTTTGAAATAATTTTTTAGGTTTTGAAAAAATGTGACGGGAAAGTATGAGGGCCTGTTGAGAATTATCGAACGACGAATTTTATGTATCAAACATATAAGGTTGTCACCCATAACAAACCCTCACAAGTACCTGAAAACTACCCTTAAAACAAAAACTGTCAATTCTTCATGAAATCGACCTTTTGAGCACTGTATTTTCGCATTTTTACATTCTCTTCATTTATGTTTGAGAAAGTATTAGAATTTTCCGAAAATTGACATCGAGGTTTTTCAACGGATCTCCACGTTTCGAGACCCCCTGAATCCGAAAATCAAGTTTTTACGATAGTGTCTGTCTCTCTGCCTGTCCGTCCTTCCGGTCGTCCGGCCATCCGTAAACACGATAACTGTGAAAATATTTTTCCACTTTTTTTCTGAATTTGAAAATGCTATGTACGGATATTTATATTATTATAAAGAGCCAACAATTTATCCTCATGACTTTTTTCGATAAAGAAGTCTAGAGAAGAAAAGATTCTTTCTGAAAGCCCTGCTAGATTATTATAACAAATTTTTTGATTTTCTTGAAAAATCAAAAATTTAAATTTTGATTGCACAAAAAATAATGAAAAATCAAAAATTCCATTTTGTGGTCGAACTATGTAGGACATGAAAGAAGATGAATTAACAAAAATGGTTATACCAAAAAAGATCAACAATTTCGTTTAAAAACTCTTCTTGATAGGTCGCGTACTTTTTGTTTTATTCGTGAAAAATAGCGTTTGAAATAAAAAAATAAAATAAAGATGTGTGGAAAAACGACGAAAGTTACGAGAAAATCGAGCGCGCAGCGCGAGTGTCACGATGAAAATGTGTGCCTCAAACATTAATTGATTCATTTTCAATTATTTAAACAATGAAACTTGTTTGACTAATTTCCTTTCGAATTTTAAAAAGATAAAAATTATTACCGTGGGTCTAGTGGAATATTTATCAGTAATAATTAATTACTGATTAATAATTAATTTATCAGTTATATTTAAGTAATAATTTTCATTTAAAACAAAATTTAAAAAAATAAAGTTAATTAAACAATGTTAATAAATATTCCATTTAAGAAATATTAATCATTTTTATTTTTAAAACATTTAAACAAATTGGATCTGTTTAAACAATTGAAAATTAATGAACTAATGTTAATAAATATTCCACTAGACCAATAGTATTAATTTTTAAGGAAAAAAAGAATTTTCGAAATAAAATGGTTTAAACAAATGGAATTTGTTTAAATAATAAACAATAAATAAACAAATGTTAATAATTATTTCACTAGACTAATAGTAATAATTTTTAGGGGGGGGGGGCGAATAAAAAAAAATTCAAACAGGTTCCTTTGGTTTAAATAATTAAAAATTAATTAACTAATTATAATAAATATTCCACTAGACCAATATTAATAATTTTAAGTAAAAAGGGACGAAAATGCATTGCTCAAAAGGTCGATTTCATGAAGAATTGACATTTTTTGTTTTAAGGGTAGTTTTGAGGTACTTCCGTCACATTTTTTTAAAACCTAAAAAATTATTCTAAAAACTCAAAAAAGTGATTTTTCCCCATGCATTTTACATAGGAAACTTCAAATTATAACCGGCGCCTGTTAAAATAAAAAAATAAAAAATTAAGGAATTTCTTTTTGCGGGTTTGGAAGAAAATGGGGAGATCGTTGCACTCCAGCAAGCAAAACAATTTTGCCATGCATTTTTAGACCACACTATTGAGCATGCATTTTTTCATTTTGATCAGATATTTATTATATTTTTTTATTTACATTTTGACCAGATATTTATAAATATTTAAATAATTTGATGTTAATTCTTTTTTGTCTGCTGGTCTCATATCGTTATTGGTTTAAAGATTGATTTTATTCTTCTTTATTATTATTCGTATTCTTTCTTCTGCTATTTTCATTTTTGCATCTGATTTTCTTCTGCTTCTTATGATTCTTCTTCGTCTTCTTCGTCTTCTTCTATTTTTTTATGTCGCGGTATTGCGCATATATGACAAGTAAATAATTTGACGTTATATAATTCTTCTTTGTCTACCTTATGTTGATGTATTTGTAGTTTTTTATTGAATTTTTCTTATTCTTCTTTCTTGTTCTTTTTGTTTCTCTTTTATTCTTCTTCTTCCACTTCTGTTTCTTGATGTGGAGCTGCCGACAAGAAATTTATAATTAAGTAATTTAATGTTAATTCTTTGTCTAGTGACCTTGCATTGATATTTTATTGAATATTGATTTTATTCTTCTTCACTATTATTATTCTTTCTAGTTTTATTTTTCTTTCTTTTTTTTCTTTTCCTCTTTTTCTATTTTCTGCTTTTTTCTTATTTTCATCTGCTTCATCGTCTTCTTCTATGTTTGATGTGACGGTATAGACCGCAGATACTTATAAGAAAATGATTTTTTGTTAATTCTTTTTTGTCCACTAGTCTTAAATCTATTTTTTGTATATATTGATTTTATTCTTTTTTCTGCTTCTTTTTCTTTACTCTCCTATTTTCGTCTTTTATTCTTCCTTCTTCTTCTAGTTATTTAATGTTACGGTATTGACTAGATATTTATAAGTAAATAATTTTATATTAGTTTTTTTCTACTGGTCTGATATATATTTTTTTGTCTTGTGAAATGTTGATTATATATCTCTTCCTTACTCGTGGTACTGCTGATCGTTTCTTTATCTCAGCTGGGAGCGCAACTAGAAAATAATGTTTTCACAACTTAAGAATAAAATTAATACTTAAACAACATATTGGCATAATATAGTAAACAAAATGAAGATCAAGGTAATCAGAGACAGATAGCGTCCAAATTATCATACATATTTTTTTAGCTGTTGATGGTGAGGGCACACGGATAATACAATCCAGTCAAGGTCGACATTATCTTCACACCGGTAATGTAAGCCGAACAGCAAAAATGTTCGAAACGAAGCAGGCAGAAACTTCAGCCGGAAACGCTCCGGAGGAAAAACCCGCTCCCCTTCGCCGGCTTTCATCAGGACTTCCGGTAACGAGAACGAAAACTCAAAACGATAGGATTCAGAAAGCTTTTGCTTTTTGGAACAAGTGAATTAGAAAGAACGCCATTATAGTTCATTCTTAATATTATACGACATTTGGCAATTGACATAATAATATGCCCTATATGAACTGCATATTATCGAATTAAATATTTCAGCGTTTTGAGCGTAACAAAGTGATGTTTGAAATCTAAAATAATGTAAAATAGAAGTTTGTGTACAAAAATGCTGGAGTGAAGTTTATAGTTATTTTTTAAATTTCGGCGCGTTTACAGGGTTTGAGGCAAAGGTGCAACGCACCTTTCGTTTTATCTACATATGCGCTTCGATGACATTTTTGCGAACAAAGCATAAGTTTTAGTATTTGCGATCATAACTATTTTTTTCTCAACTACAACTTACAGAGAATAGGTAATATTTAGTAGTTATTTAAGTGAAACACGTACCTCTCATTTATACAGTATATTTATTCGCCGATTAATTAAGTTGCATGATCGTTATTGGAAATAAATTTCACGTCCCTGTTAAAATCAGAGTCCTTATTTTCCTGTCTCTTGTCACTTACATTGGAACCTGGATTAAATTAAGCTTTTGTGTCAAAATCAGCTTACGCAAGACGTAACCTGATGCAACGAACGCGCTGATAGTGCGACCATCCTGCTTGTTATTCACGCTCGACTCTTAACTAAAGAATGATTGGGAAAATTCTCAAAATTATTTAGAACGGTTAATCATATATTTTATTAAACTAATTATGAGTAAAAAAAATAATTTTCTAAAACTATTTTGATTCTTAATTGGGATAGGGAATTTTCTAAAATACTAATTATTCCTACCCGGTAAGAAGAGAAAAGAATAGGTTTATCTCCGAAACCAATTCTTTTCTATTTCATTAACGATTGACACTTGAGTTTTATTCCATGCAGGCAAACAAATTTTTCACTTTTTTAATTCCTCTCAATCCGATCAGTAGACGCACCTCTCGTGGTTATTTTTAATTCGATACTTACATGCTGTATTCTTGATTTATTTAATTTCCTCTAATATGCCCACAAAATATATGCACTTACATAGGTTCTATTCATTTTTGTGGACTATAAGTTTGGAAATTTCCATTTTTTGTCTGCCACAACGGTAGAGTAATTTTAATTATAATATTTTATATTGCTTAAACAAATTATAGATTTAATAATGCTGTGTAAGGCAAATAAAATTTATTTATCTTTAAACAGAGTTATAAAAATTTTCTTCGACAGTACTACAAATTATTTCTATTAACACAATTATTTTATATGTATAATTGATCGATTAAAATGACTAGGTTTTTTATCTTCAAAGTGATATTATTCACTCCTTGGGTAGACAACTTTGATATATTTATTTTTTTTTGTAGATTGTCTTATTTGCCCAGACATTTAATTTTTTATTTTGTTTTCACGAATAAAATCAAAACGAAAGTTTTTCAAATTGACGCCATCTTAGGCAACTAGATCGATTATACGATCGTACGATCGTACAATTTGAAAAGATTTTTTGTACGAATTTCAAGATTTCATGAACAAACAATTTCATATAGTCTACATACTTTTCCATGTATAGGAAGAGGACAACTGCGCACCTGCGCACGAAAATTTAAGATCTGCCTGCAATGTGCCTACCACTTATGGTAATGTTTCTATTGCCAAGTGGCGAAACGGAGTTAGATCTCCTTATTATTCATTCGTGGTTTCAACATGAAATTTCAGTAAGGAAATATAATTTTGTGTCCAGGACAGCGAATTTTCCTAAAGGATAATAATTTTACTTTAAGACAGAGAATTTTAATGAAGAATTATATTTTTTAGTTTGTGACAGAGAATTTTAGTGAAGAACTAATATTTTTATTTCGGGACAGGCGATTTCTGCAAAGATTTAGAATTTGACTTGGAACAGGAAATTTTGTAAATGAATTGAATTATGACATGTAACATTTTTTACAAGACGTGTAATTCTAAGTTTGGGCGGGGAATAAATAAATCAAATATAAATAGTACCCTTTAACAACTTAATCATTGACTTTAGAATACGGTGTTTTTTGCAGGATTACAATTTTGTCTTGGAAAAGGTTATTTTTATAAGGAACGAGAAATTTGAAGAATATGTTTATTTCTGACTTAGAAGAAGGGAATTTAAAAAAATCCTGTTTCAAGCCCACTTCCAAAACTTAGCAAAACGCAGTTACTATATTTCTGAATTATAATATAAAAAGCTGTATGAAATATAATTCTGACTTGAAACAGGTAAACTGATTTTTTCAAATCTCGTTTCTTGATACTTTTACATTTTTTTAATCAAGAACAAAATTTAGTTAGACATTTTTAGCTAAAAATATTTATTGAAATTATAATTAATTAATTATACAAAATCCAGTTTAATTAATTTTTTGCAAAAAAAATTTCCGTTTTATCTAATGGCTAAGTTTTTCTTTTTCCAAAAAATTTACAAAATTATTTTTTTATTATTATTTTATATTTTATCTAACGCCGGTTTTTAAACCCCATTAAATTTTAATTTCAGAATTTCAGATCGATTTCCTGAGAATTTGCTAACTTTTTGATGACAATCTTTATTTACTCTCACTTAGACACTTAACTTCTCTGAAGCATGATTTTATTTTATTTTTAAACTGAAATTTCCATTTTTTGTCGCAATCCGCAGTCAAGGTTAAATAAAAATATGGTCGATCATCAATCGAGTATACACCCTGCTGGCAGAGTTTTCTAAATTTTTCAGTGGAAGATTTGAATAATTTCAGAAAACACAGAAGCTGAAAACTGTAGATCACTATGAACGAAGAAATCCTAGAACACTGTTACTCTCATGTTATTGCTGTAGCACAAAAGCACCTCTCAGGTTGTTTGACTGCGAGCGATAAAATACCCTGAAGTATCTTCCACATTTCTTAACTTTTTTAGTTTCCTCCCTCTTTCGTCGTCCTCTTCCTTCATTCCTTTCCAGTAGCTCTACACTCTACACTCTACAGTCTTCTCCGTCTACTTGTTCTTCTTCTTCCTGTGGATCCTCTCCTACTCTTCAGACCCTTCGGCCCAACGGTCAGTGACCTTGAAACCTACAGGGAACACACTGAAAGAGCATTAACTTCACATGTGTTATGTGATCTAATCAGCTTCCTAATTCAAGCTCGAGCTTGAATTTTTCAAGAAATAAATTATTATTATCATTATTTAAGCATTGGCTCGAAGAATGTTATATGAAGAGATAGCAAATCACTCCTAAATTTCTACGAATCCACAAGAAAATGAATGCGTTTAGAATAATTATATTTGAGAGTTCCGGCAAGCCGCATGAAGTTTAGCATGTGTTTCCTATAAGAAAAAAGTCGTTTTTGTAATAATATTCAGAATTATGATTTCAGCAATTTTTTAAGTAGAAATTATTTATAAACACAAAATACTATTTTTGCTGATTATTAGATGTTTATCTAAATTACTTAAACAACTTATTAGTTTTTTATCGATTTTTTTTATAGAATAGAGGTAGAAAGTCGCGGGGTTTTCCGACTTTTTAAACTCACTTTCAACTTTTCAATTATATTGAGATGATAATCAATACAAGCTAAAAAAATATTTGTTTAAACAATTTAGTATAATTTTTAATAAAATTAACTGGATAATACTCGGAAGTTGCGGTGTTTTCTGAATTTTTTCACATTTTGTCTACTTTTTACTTAGAGCGAGGTAATAATTAATGCTATTTTAAAAACCTTATTTTTTAAACAAATTATCATTGCTTACAACTATCTTCTCCTATAATAATGCTAGATAGTTTCGGCTTTTTCTCAAATTTTCCTTTTTTGCCCACTTTGTACTTTAAGTGAGGTTACAATCAATGTCATTCAGCAATACATAATGGTATACTATAATAATAATAATATTTCATATAATTATCTCCTCCTATATTAATGCTAGATTTTTGCTGTTTTTTTAAGTTAAAATTTTTGTCCACTTTTCGTTTAATGAGATAATAATTATTATAAGTTAAAAAAAATTATTGTTGAAACAATAAATATAATAGCAAATAGGGTAATATCCAAAATAATGTTTTGCGGCCTTCCTAATATAATATTCTTGTTAGTAATTTATTTGCCTTTTACTTCAACTTCTATTTCTTTCTTTTTTGTAGTTGCTTCCGCCTGACGATTATGCTTTTAGTTTAAAATTTTATTATTTATTTGAAGATTCAACTTGTTAGTTAAAACCTAACTTTTTGTTGAAAATTTATGTTTTGGTTTACAATATTCAACTGAATTCTTTCATGGCAGAAAATTTACCTTCTTTTTGTAAATTCGTCTTGTTTGTTTAAAAATTTATCTGTTTTAGTAAAAATTTCATCCTTTTAGAGAAAAATACAACTGGTTAATTCAACTGTTTTTTTTATTTGACATTAAAATCGTTGTTAAAAGGTTTTTAATTTTTTAACAAAATGTAGATTTTTTTAATGTTGAAAAAAAAGCTTAGAAGCTTTTTAAACATTTTTAAAGGTTTAAAGGGCATGCAAATATTTCCTTATGGTTTATAGAGAAATTTAAAATAACTATTTATTTTCAACAATCAACTTTAAGAAAATGTTTAAAAGGATATGTGTTATTAAAAGACATTTTAAAACATTTATAAATTTTTTTAAGATATCTGAAAACTTAAAACAATGTTCTGTATTTTCCTTAGAATAAGTTAGTGTTTTTTACATGGGCTTTAGGGTCCAGTATTAAAAAAACTTTGTTTTTTAATCGGACGTTTTGACTCATGCGGGAGTTCTCTTCAGTGATTTATTTCTAAACGAAAACAAAATTGACATTTTAAGTAATGTGCTTTCGATGCAATGTCAGTGACGAAAAGAATAATTTTATCAATTAAACTCTAATTGGTGTAGAATTTTTTTTTTTAGAAATACAATAAGTTTGATAATATTGTAATAATAAAAATACACAATGAAATATTATTATTTGTGAAAAATTGCAAATAATTCATAATAAAACATAAAAGAATTAATTAAAGAATTTTTTAATGTCAAAAAGATCACGAATAGTTCGAATACTGGTTTATATAAGAGCTTTTGGTTATTCGCGATTTCTCTAATTTCATCAGTTTTTTTCTCTTTTTATTGATAAACAATTAAATTATATTTCTATATGATTTCTAACATTAGCAATTGTGGAAGGAAATCATCACATCACTATTGCACTAAGACCATTCGTTGCTGAACACTTTCGATAAATTTCATTTAATTCTCCCTCGTTTTGACAAAACCACATTTTGTAACTAAAGTGCCTAGTGTCTGTTGTCAATGTTGGAAGACGACAGATTTTTAGAAGTCTCTAAGGTATGTGAACCGGGCCATGCGGTTGAAAGTTTTAATGGAAAAAGTGCATATTAGAGCTCAGAGTGCAGTGAAATTTAAAGGGAAGGTCGTCAATTTGAAATCGGAGACTTACTTGTATGTTCATTTTACATTTTATTTAATACCAGAGTCATCATGAATATCTGAAGAATTTTATTAAAATTATATTGATGTAACTTCAACAAGTTTTAACAAATAAATAGTTATTCATAATTTCTATTTTAATGTAAAATTTATTTTCCTTCTCAAATGGAAAAAACATTTTTACTAATATTTTCGTTTTTAAATATAAAAGAAAAACATTAAATTTAAATAATTTCAAAGATTATACCTAAAAAAGAAATAATAAAAATATAACGCACATAACTGTTTTCACGGTAAAATGCATATTAAAGAAACAGTTCTTTCATTAAGAATTATGTAGTTAAAGTTAACTAAAAATCACAATAGAAGCTGAATCTTTCAATGCGGATGTATTAAGAAACACGAACCGAGGTACATATAAGAATAAAAAAGGTCGTTGGATGGTAGTACAAGACTGTCCTCCGCTAGGGAGCAGAGGTCTGTAAAGTTAGCGCAACAAATTTATTTATATTATTCATTTAAGTTGTTGATAATTGTTAAAAAAAATTATAAGGTAGATCTCGAAAAATAATATAAGAATAACAAATAATTATAATCTGTTAAGGTCTCGGAAAGTAATGATGACAGGTGATTTTGGCCCCCGTCAAGTACAAAGGAACAACTTAATTCAAGTGAATGTATTAATCAATAATCTGCCCTTCTGAGAAACCTTGTCCAAAAAATGATGTCATTAAACCCTTAGAATTGGATCACTTTGTGAACCCTTAAACTTAGGTGCACTCGAATTGCGCAAACGGTAAACTATCCTGTCAAACTGAAACCTCAACAGCGCCCGAGGTAAAAGCTGTGAAAGTAGGTAAATTTCAGCTAGCAAGAATTTGTACCCGACGTATCTTCGGGTGCACACGCATTCCGTTCTCGTTCAGGATTTTTCCTGCAAGCTTGCAGGCTCTTTTTATTTTCTCCTTGAATTCCGCTCACGGTACCATTTAGTTGGACACGCTTTCCCTTCCAATGTTCGCCGCTGTACCGGGACTTTGATATTTTCATGGGGCGTGAAAAGTTTTAAATGTGTTCTTTTTTTTATAATGGTTTTGTTTATGAAATTTTTGAAGTTTTATAAGTGTTTAAAAGTAAATATTATTTATCTCCAACCTTAATAACTAACGTCACCAATAATTTATAATTTTCTTGAGAAAAGTGTTGTTTCTACTCTGTATTAAATTTTCTAGCACAGAAAATTGTGGTTTGAAAATCGCGCCAACTAAGGCCAATAAAAATTCATAAAACACCAACTAGTTCCGATAGAGAGGCACCAATCAGAATTGGAGTACCCCGTGTCTTAATTTAATTTGAGTGATGCTCTCCTGTTACTTAGCATACTGACCTTCTGACTATATTTGAATTTTCCTAAAAGATTCAGCTTTAGGCATCTAATATGATGTTTAAAATTTTTTGCAATTTTTCAATTTATTTTTACTAACCAACAAATTTTTACGTAAGAACAAAATAAATAATATTTCTACCCCAGTTTTCTGATTTTTGAAGAATCAATCAAAAATGTCTTGCCATGACTCCTTGCTGCCTGGTACTAATGACAAGTGTGGAAACACCTGTCGACTACCACAACCTAGTACTCTACCATAATCTGAACACTTTAAATGGACTGCAAAATGATGTAAGATTGTCTCTTTATTTTTTTTTAAGACTATTGCATCCAGTCCCGTCCATAAATGAACAGAGTTACACACGCAGAAAAGCTCACCACCAGAAGGCTTAGCTGCTAAAGAGTTTAATTTTTTTAAGCAGCGTACGGGATATCTTTGGTCCTCCTATTCCAACAGCCTCACCAGCCAACTTAGAGCTATCTTAAGATACCATAAAACAACACACTGAGTTTGAGAATCCGAAAAAGCGTGATTTTAGTGCACCAAGCATCAGATTTCGCAAAATAAAGAATTCTGAGCACAGCACCTATAGCAACATATGCTGAATTCATTTTCTTGGTAGCCTCTTTAAGGAAAATACCTGAACTTGAGAAAATAGAACCTAAGTAGAGATACTCCTCAACTACTTCAAGCTGAACCCTAACGAAAAAGAAACTGTAACTTCCCGGGTGACCTCTATGAAATACTACAATTTTTTATTTAGATTCATTTACTTGAAAAAAATTTACTCTCCAATATTCCTCAATCAGGTTAATTTTAAATTGAAGATCAGCTTGAGAATTGGCGAGGATCACTATATCGTCAGCATAGGTTAGCAATATTACATCAATTAGGTGATCGATCGAAATTTCTATCGCCCCACGGTTTCTTAGGTATTCCTCTAAGTCTGAGATTAACAAGACAAAAAGAAGAGGGCAGAGAATCTCGCCCTGCAGAACCCCTAAAGTAGCCTTAATTAACGTGGTAGGGCCGATTCCAGTCCTAATAGTGATGGAAGCGTTATCATATAAAATTTGATAATTCTTAAGATTTTTATATTCACTCTCTTCCTGAGCAATTTATATAAGAAAAACTTTATCTCACATTAGGAGTACTTAGTACTTAGAACCTCAAACAATTTATCCTTATAACTTTTCTCTATAAAAAGAAAATGATCAGAGCTAGAGCATTTTCAAAATCCAAGAAAACAAAGTAAAATGAACATTTTAAGCCAAGTAACGCATGATATGAAAAAAAGCCAAAAGAAGAAAGTAAGAAACCGTTAAAAGACCTACAATTTTGCAATGAATCACTTTTCTATGGGACGCGTAGTTTTTGTTTTTAGTCGTTAAAAGAACATTAAAAAACAAAAATAAATAAAATTTGGACTAACGACACAAGCTACAAAAAAATGACAAAAAACTTGTTTATTCAAATTCATTTAGTCGTAAAAAATAACATTTGAAATAAAAATATTAATTTAAAAAAAAAGACATAAGTACGAACAAAAATTAACAGACAAAAGTTGTTCGCCTAAAAAGATCTATAAATTTATTAATAATCATTTTTCGATAGGACGAGTAGATCTTCTTTCAATCGTTAACAATAAGAATAAAAATTTTAAAAATAAATTTTTGGAAAAAGGACAGAAAAGACCAAAGAGGACAAAGGATCCTATATAGGACCCTATATACTCGTACGTTCCTGTATTAGACCATATGCGGATGCCCAGTAGTTTCTCTTTAATCGTAAAAAACAAGATTAAAAATAAAAAAAAGTATAAAAACAAGGAAATAAGAATGAGTATGATTCAATTTTTATGTATATTACGAATGTCATAAATTGATTGAAATGATAAATGTTTCAGCGCAGCTTAGAATGCAATTTAACGCAAAATACGAAACAAATATTAAAATAATCATGATAAACACAATTTGTGCTTTATTTTTCAATATTTGAATAAGAAATTTTAGGCAGAGTTACATAAAAAATTTATTATATTTGATTTAAAGGTGTTGTGTATAATGTACAAAAGTTGACATTTTAGACAGAATCGAGTGCGAAGCACGAGATACGTGATGAGAATGTGTTCGTTAAAGCCGAAAGAGCTTTAACAAAAGAGTGATCACAATCACAAAATTACATTGGTCGGTCCGTTGACCTTTGAGTTTAAAAGGTCTGTGCATGAATGCAGGAGAAATGCAAAGACCTAGTGCGGAGTGCCGTAGTTGCGCTCAAACTCTCGAGCTAAGCTATTTTTAACAAAAGAGAATTCATAGTCACAAAATTACACTGTTGGATGTTTTGAGTCTTAATTTTAAAAGGTTTGCGCAAAATTTTTTGAAAATATAAAGACCGAGGGCGAAGCGCGAGAACTAACAGTCGCGCGCCTATTGACAAACTTTTGACGAACATTCGTAATTAATCAAGAAGCTGCTAGGAACATTAATAAAAAGTTACATTATTTCTATGAAGACAATTTGTGTTTTAATTGAGAATATAATACTACTGTAAGTTAAAACATTGTTTATTTAAACAGAAATTTTAACACAGCAAAATGTGGAATACATTCAAAAAGTACTTCGCAGCGGTATTTATCTTGTTTAAGAGAATTTTAGACTACGCCTCTTTTTGAATGGGAGGGGGTGGG
>NC_046659.1:88263952-88279460 GCF_010883055.1 Belonocnema kinseyi | reverse complement strand
TACAGTCGTCAACGTTCTAACTCTTGAAGTATTTTAACGTTTTTTTAATTCTTGCTCAGATTTATAAAATTGCATTCCTTTTGTTAGCCCCGTGTCACTAATATCCTTTTTCTGAATTAAAATTATCATATTTAAAGTCTCGATTTTGCGAACATTTACATTTCTCATTCCGTCTTAAAGAATCCTGACACCTCACATGCAAATCGAATTCTTAGTGGCAACCTACACTCTATGGACTCACAGAGAGTGGCTCGATGACCTGCTTGGTCCGTATAGTGTAGACTGTAGACTATAGAAGGATTAAGGTGCGCCCTCCACTCAGCTGCAGTGAAAGAGGAACTCGTTGGAGTAGTTTTGTAGTAGGGAGGCATGAAAAAGATAAGGAGAGAAAGAGAGAAAGAGAGAAAGAGAAATGAAGGAAAGAGAGAGGAAGGACTATCGGGAGACCGTCGAGTAATCGGTGTCGGAATACCGTTGTATCTGAATGGACCACAGGTAATTCTCTGGTTCCCCGCAGCCTCCTGACGGAAAATGATTGCAGGATCGAGCAGCAGAGAAGAAGAGGCTCAGTCGAAGATCAACAGTCTTCACGTGAGTCTCGTTCCCCAGAAGAACTTTGGGAATTTTTTCCATAACAAGTGTTTTTTTTCTCTCCTTCAAACCCTGCTGCAGATGCCCATGAGCAAGCCACAGGTAAACTCGAATCTCACGTGAAATCATCCCGCGAATTTTAGATTCACTCGTCAAGATCTTCTAAGGATTTTAATTATTTTGTACCGTTGGAAAGTAAGTGAGACAGTTCCGTAAGTTAACTTAGCTTTTCAGACACACAGGATTCAATTTGTTTTCTTACAATACCACAAAATTCGATAAAGTTCAGATTTAAATTAATGAAAAATGAAGGTTCTTGTTACTTTCTTGAAAAATCGAGATGTTTTAATGTTCTTAAAAACATTTAAAGCCTCACAATAAATACTTTTAAAAAACTGGTAACATAACTAGAATAATGGGAAATTTCTTCGAAGGAAATTTCTTAAACTTTCAAACTATTGTAATAATTAGAGCGAAAAAATTTAATATATCTCATAACTGAAAAAATTACATAAAAAATAAAGAATTTATTAGAGAAATTCTATAAGACTTAGGATGTTTAGAGAATAATATTAATAATAATAATAATAATAATAATAATAATAATAATAATAAAACAATTAAACAAACATTGAAAAAATATAAACTACATTAACAAGAACACAAAAATTTACAACAAAATCATTAACATTACCATTAACATTGACATTAACATTAAAATTAACATTAACATTGCTATTAACATTAAAATTAGCATCAACACTAACATAAACAATATTAACAGCAATATGACTATCAAGATTAACAAAAATACTATTAACGTTAACAACAACAAAAACAACGACATTAAAAATAATATTAAACAATAACCATAATAAACCTAAACTCCCAGAATCAAAGAATTTCAAATGCTTACGTTTTTTAGTTTAATATTCTAGTTAAATAAATTTGGTCATTAAGACAGGACCTTTTATATTAGCAATTCTACGTAGGTACTTTCTGTAGGTACGTTCTACGTACGTATAGTAAGTGCTCGAAACCTAAAAGTATTTAGTTTTCAGTTTTTTAAATTAAAAATTTGTTCACAATACAACATTTGAACCAAGAATATATGTCAATAATATTTTTGTAAGAAATAATTAAATACAACTAAAAATATAAAGATACACTAAAAGATATTTAAATGTTCTTAGGATAATTGCAAATACTTAAATGTTCAGAAATATTGTGATTATTGAAACAGAAAAATGTAAAATATCTATTCATTGGAAAAATGTATTAAAATTTTTTGAATATATTAAAGAATTTTTTATACTTAAGATGTTTATAGCCTCATATGTCAAAGGAATTTTAATAAGATAATATAACAATTAAAAACAACATTGATAACAAAAGTATTAACAACATTACTAACATCAATATTAACAAAATTAAAAACAACAACGACACCAAAAACATTTACGAGAACAATATTATTAACAAAATTATTCACAGAATTATTAAACAATTAACCTAAAAACCGTAACTTCTAGAATACAAAAATTTCGCATCCTTTCGTTTTATAGTTTTATATTCTCCAACGGTACCTCTTTATAATTAATTACCTGTCTGATATAGACAGGAAGTCTTCTAGGTCGCAATTCGACGTACAGGTACTTGTTCAATTTTATTTAATTTTAAACACTAAATTTGAGATTGTTTAAATCCTAAAGCTTTTCATTAAAATTTGGCTTACAAAATCACACCTGAATCACGGATATATTTGAGTAATATATTTATTTAAATGGAATAATACAATGAAATAATACAAACAATGTCGCAATAAATTGAGAGATATTTTATTATCGTAAAAAAATTTTAATCTAACAATAAATAAGCATATGATCCGGGTGTAACGTAATTAGAATGATACAAACACTTATTAGGGACACTACAAAGGCTTAAACTTTCAAAAATGTTGTGATTGTTAGAGAAAAAAAATTTAGCATATCCGATAATTGCAAAAAAGTCCCAAAAATTCGAGAATCTACTTTAAAAATTCTCAGTTTTAAGACGGTTACAGCTTAATATGCCAAAAATATTTGAATAGTAATAATAACATGGACAATGGTAAAAAGAAGATTAACTACACAAATAATTTTTGTAACAAAATTAATAAAATTATTAAACAATTAACATGAAAAACCTCAAATCGTAGAATCAAAGAATTTCGAATGCAGTACGTTTTACAGTTTCATATTTTCCAACACCTCTTTTTAAATCATAAAGTTTCTAATGAAGACAAGGCTTTTTGTAGGTCGCAGTTCTACGGAGCTACTTTTTAAATTTTATGCATTTTTAAACGCTCGAAAGTTAGCATTATTTAACTCATAGTGCTTTTAGCTACAAATAGTCTACAAACTTGTATTTGATTCGAGGATGTATCCAAACTATTTTCAATGTTCCATAACTGCGTTTCAATTTTTCATATTCTGCTTTCCATTTCTGTGACTAAGATGTCATTTCTATATGAAGGATTTTCTCAATAAAACCGTAATCCCCAAATTGAAACGCAGTAAAGAAGAATTGAAACGCAGTTATGAAACATTGAAAATCTTGGGTCCCTCAATATATACAACAGCCATTCATTATTACTATTCAGTTTTGAAAGTTAAACGATAATAAAAATCAATTTGAAGGGAAATTTCTTTTTTTCTACATGCTATTTACTTTGAAGAAATGATTAATGTTAAGTAATCTTCTAAAACTTTAAAAGCAATGAAAGTTCAAAGGGAAAGCTGAAACGTTGTTTAACAGAAATCTAAATGAAATTATTAATATTCTGATCGTATGACCCTAAATTAGATTCCCATTTCTTTTCCTGGTTTGCGATTTACTTTTGCAAAGTTTAAAACCGTTCTGAAGAAAACCTAAAATTACGATTCGATTTTATCATTCAAGAAGATGTTTCAATAGAATATTTTCTGAATTATAAATTTTTAAAACAACTCAAAACAAAAAATGTTCAGTTTTAAAGGCTTACATTTCTAAATCATTCCATTTTTTTAATATCAAATTTGAAAGTGTTCTATTATCAATGTTTTAATTTGAAAAAATTCCATTTTAAACATAAATATAAATAAGAGTAAAGGTTTCTCTCATTTTGATCTCAAAAACATCCTAGTTTTTTGCCGTTCTCATATCTCAAATTTTATCAAAACTAAGTGATGAGTATCTGAAAAAGCATTCATTATAACACAACAATCAAATAATTAGTACTTTACTCAATTGTTTATGAAAGCGAGAAAGTAGGGTTTCTGAAGAAAACTCAATTTTGTGATATAGTGGACTTAGAACTATTTAGCTTTCCCTGCATCAATTCTTCTCTGGTGAATTTTCTCACACCAAAAAAAACTCATTTGTTATTAACTAAAAGAACAATTCCTATTACAGCCTTTAATAAATTTGATAGACTCTCCTTAATTTTTATTTTTCTTATCAGCATTTACTGAAATTACCTTCAATACTTGTTATATAAACAAATTCCGAGCTTATGTGAGCTTTTTTAGCATAGAAATGCAGTAGAAAAAATGGTGTTAAATAACAAAATTTGTAAACTTGAAATTTGCTATAATTCCAATTTTCATTCCTGGGTTCTCTCAATTTTTTTTCTAGTGCACTTAATTACTAAAAAATTTACAAAAACCCGATAAAATTACTCTACGATGTTCACAGGCGATACGGATTTCTTGCTAAAAGCAGGAGTAAACACAAAAAAATTAAAAATTAAGAAAATTTTAAAAATCTACGACAAGAATGTTTTGAAACAATTTGTCTCGAGCGCGGGTAACAAAGCTACATATTCATTGATTCGAAATTACAGTACCGTCCAGGAGTATGAGGTCGCCCAAAAAACTAGCGATTAAAAACATGCACTCGCTTGTCACAAGATATCTCCGGAAGAATATTTAATACATTATTTTCTAAATAAGGATTAGAAAGTCTATTAAATTTCGCTTTAAATACACTCTATTTTAAGTATTTTTGATAAATACAGACTGAGATAATGATTTGGAAAGACCGGTCTAATTTCTAATTTTTGTTTAATTTTTAAGATTCAAATTCAATTCCTAGCAAAATGTCAAAAAATGTTGTCAAAAATCTAAAAGTCACTCAAAATAATCCTTGAAATCATATTTTTATAATGAGCGCAAGAAACTGTAAAAATATTTACTTTTTGTTCAATTATTATATAAAATATGAAAGTATTGACAAAGGACATTATTAATTTTGTAAACGATTATAGCAAAGAGTTATTTGATAGATATTACCAGTCGTTTTCATAAACAAAAATTAAAGAATATTAGTTCAAAAACAGCCAAAATCTGAATTTATGAATGATAGCAGTTTAAATCATTAATAATTCCATTAAATTTGCAAAGTATCGGGGAAAAGTGTGAGGGTAAACATTTAAATTCGGAAAATGTAACATTTTTCAAGCTTCTTTGGCTCAATGTAAAAAGTGGATTTTACGGTTCAGTCTGAATTAAAAAAAAAAGTTACCATTATTTCTCTTGATTTTGCCAGAAGTTAAAGTTGAATCTTCAAAATGGGAAACAATTAGAAATTAGATCAGTATTTCCAAGCTATTATTTTAGTATCTGTTTATTAAAAATACTTCAAACTCTTATTTTTGACCCACCCTAGTGATTCAATTGGATGTCTTTTTGAAGTCCTTAAAGTGTCTTTGAAATTTGTAAAGGTTGTGGTTTTATGCTAAACCTAAACTTGATATTCAGAAAGCAAGTTGAGTTAAAGGACCGCTCCCAGTAATAATCTAACTCTGACCGGTCTTTCCAACTCATTCTTTTAGTCTCTATTCATCAAATAAACTGTAACTTGTGCTTATTTGAAGGAGAATTTAATTGTCTTTCGAATTCTTTTTAAAAATATTGTTCTATCAAATTTTTCTGGAGATATCCTGCAAGAAGTGAGTGCATATTTTTAATCATTAATTTTAGGTGTCCTCATACTCCTGATCAGTACTACAATTGAGCTTCTTTAGGATTAATACGTTACCTTTTTGTATTGTGTCGATTTTGAATTCTAGAATTTTTTATTTTCGACCTACTCTAGTGAGAAAACTGAAGTCCTTAAAGTGTCTTTGAAATTTGCAAAGATTGTGGTTGCATGCTAAAACTAAGCTTGACATTCAGAAAGCAAGTTGAATTGAAGGACCAATCCCAGTAATACCATAACTTACACCTCTTATATTTACATCAAGAGGGGGCTTTGAGGGAAAAGCGGTCACGCTGTTACCTTAAAGTACTAGTCTCGTGCGATCGCGCGCAATGCAACCAAGTCGTTCCAGTAATCGAGTAACGAATTGTTCATAACGTTCCGGTTCTTGTAAATGGATCCAGAGGATTCCATTCGAGTTTTATCGGATTACTTGAGTGTCGCGGATTTGGTTACCACCTGGAATCGCTTGTAATTTGCAAATTATGTCTCACGGTACATTGCTTTTTTCACTTACTTGGCGCCAGCAAGAACTTTCAAATGCGTGTTTCGGTTCAGCGACTGACCTTATTTTAATAAATTTTATTGGACTTGTTTCTAGACAAAATCATATCTAAATCTTTTTTTTTTTAATTAGAAAAAAACGGTTGGAAAGTACATTGTTCGTTGGAAAAATTCAAACCGATGAAAGAGGAAATGACGGAATAACGAGGGGTGCATAAATTCTCCTGGTACCCGTCACGATTAGTAACACCTGTTTCAGCTGGCTGCTTATTTCTTCCTAATTTCACGAAAAAGTAAAATCTCGTCAAAAACAGCCGCGGATCTACAGGGTGGTAAAATAGGTGACCCCCCCCCCATGATTATTTTCATTTACTTTCAATTTTATTATTTTTCTCTCAAAAATGGAGAAAAATTATAAAAAATATCCATATTTGAAAGACTGAAAAAGATTGTACATATCTACCATTCTTGAAATTCATTCATTCTCGTTTAATTTTGACATCATCTGCGACTTGAAGTGATATAAAGTTGTCCAGCTTGCATGTAAATGCTTTATAATTGATTTTCAAATCATTATTTTTCAACTTTACGTTTAGATTAAAATGATGAATTATTAAAAAGAATTATGCATAATTTAGAAATTAATAATAATTTTCCACGATATAGTGTCATTAAAGCTTTCAATTTATAACCATATAATTTTAAACGATTTTAGAATATTTTCAAATATTCAAAAAGTGCTTAAATATCTATAACATAAAATTATAGTCTTAAATACGCATTCTGAAATATTTTAATTTTTGAGGCCTTGAAACTGAAGTCGTTTAGCTTTGAAGGTTTAAAACTATAAATATTTGTTTTGAAATTTCAAAATTTTAAATGCTCAGTCAGAAACGTTATGAATTTCATAGTTTTTAGTTTGTAGGGTTAGTTTTGTTAACCAGATAAAAAAAATGTTTAAATGTGAAGTACTTTATACTTTTATATAATTTTTACATTTTTGCGGGCAATATATCTAATCCTAATCAGGTTTGGAGGTGATTACATTTTTCAATTTTACTGTGTAAAAACAAGCTTTTGGTAAGTTTTGCTAGATACTATTTTCTTCGATGACTCATTAAACTTTTAATATCAAATTAGAAATACGTAATCCTTAAAACTAAAAAAATTAAAAACCTTTTAGTTCTTCAGGATCCTATTAAAATTCCTTAAATCTTATGAAATTCCTTTTTATACCACTGAAAAAATATTATGAAGTCACTTTAAATCTTGACGATCCATTAAAATCCAATAAAATCCCCTTGAACATCCGTCAAATTCCACGAAATCTGATATTTCCTAAAATCTTGGAAAATTTATTTAAATATTTTAAGAGATTTTAAAATCCCTGAATATCATTGAAATCCACGACAATCTTACACAACCAGTTAAAATCCTTTCGAAATGCGTTAGGATCTTTTAAAATATCCAGAAACCTCGTATAGGTCCTATAAAATCCTTCCAAATCTCTCGAAATTCTAGGAACTTCCTTCAAACAGCATACAATATTTTCGATTTCCTTAAATTCATCAAAATCTTGGGAAATTCTTTAATTTTGTTTTAATCTCTTCAAAATTTCTTGGAAACTTTGAGAATACGCTAAAATATTTCGACTCCTTTAAAATCTTTTGAAATACTTTAACATTTTTCTAAGCACTTGAAAATTCCTGGTAACATTTAAAAATATAATTAAATGTTTCACATTCTTCGAAATCTCTTAAAATCTCTTCAAGTTCTTGAAATCTTTCGAAAGTATTGGGTGATCTTTTAAAATCCTGTGAAATCTAGTGAAATTGTATAAATTACTAAAATCCTCGAATATATGATACATTCCCTTAAAAAACTTAATAAACAAATTTTTTAATATCTCTAAATCTTTAAAATCCTCTAAAATCCCGTGTAGTCTTTTTTTTAATATCCTAAAATCTTATAAATCATATGAAATGCTTGCAAATGTTTAGAAATTTATGGAAATTATTTAAAACTGAATACTGACTGAAGCATTGGAAATTATCTTCAAATATTTGAAATCCTACGATATCACTTAATTTTTTTGAAATTCTTCATACATTGTAAAATGCTTATGTCTATTTTTTATGTCTATTCATATACTTTAAAAATTACTTAAAATCATCCCATAAAAATCCGTTTATGAATATTTTTCCTCTTTCGCGCATTGCAGTTTACATTTGTTAAAAGAAAAATTCAATTAAATACAATTCTTCGTAAAATTTAAAAAAATATTATCTCATATAGTTAAGGAGATGCAGCCTTCGGTAGTCATATTTTTCTGAAAGATTTGACAATAGAATAAGCTCTCATTCGCGTAAGCTGCTAAAAAATCGAATTTTCGGCATACTAAGTTAAATGTTACTAAACATTATTTATTAAAATTACTTTTAAAAATTCCAAATATTGTTTGACTATAAGCCGACTGAACTGCTGAAAATCATATATATTTTCATTTTTTCTGAAAACTTGCTGTGTCTAGTTTCTAAGCAATAAACAATGCTTATGCACAGAAGTTATTTTAAACCCAATTTTTGTTTATTTTAAAAGGTTTGATGCAAATCAATGAAGAATCCGTTGAGATAACTACAAAAGCGACTAAGTGGATAGATAACTCGAGAAAGTATAGTTTTTTTTTACTTGTCGGCGATTCACTACTACAACTCTTGATTACCAAAAAGTCGATTTTTTCGTGAAAAGTGAAATGCTTATGGGAATAATTAGTTCTTTCAAATTTTTTTAAATCAGAACTGGAGCTTCATCTAGTCGATACATTAAAATTCTTTAACGAAATAAGTTTCATATCTTAGGTCACAGGTAGACTGAACTGCTGTACACTGAATTTTGAGCATAAAAAGTAAAATATCTCTAGGAAAAATGAATGAATCCGAATTGTCTGGAAATTGGTATCAGAACTTCATATAGTCACACTAGTTGGAAAATTTTAAGTGAATTGGTTTCTTTTTTTTAGGTTACAGGTCAGTTAAACTGCTCAAAAATTGAACTTTGAACATAAAAAGTGGAATATAATCAAAAATATCTACGAAGCAAAAAATGTCGAGCAAACAGTTATTAGTATCATCAACATCTTTTGTGAATTTCAAAGCATGCGAAATAATTCTAAAAGCTATTTAAGTTTTTGAAATGATAAATTTTAAAAAATCTCGAATGTTGGGAATGTATCAAAAATGAAAAAAAGAAAATCTTCTTGAAATTATTATTATTAAACAAAAGAGAAAACCTCATCAAGAATTCATTTTTTCCCATTTGAATATTCTAATACATTCTCAAAGTTTCTGTGAACTTTCCAACTTATTAAATTAAAAATTTGAATATCTTCTTGAATTATTTTGCAAACTTTGATTTTATAAACTCTGTAGATTACATTAATTATTTTTACTGGCAGGAATTTTTACGTCATAGAGTTTGTTAGTGAGATTTCACTCTTTTTATATGATAGACTTTTTTATCAAATCAAATACACGTTTTAAAGGAATAGAAATATTTAATATTAAGCATAATATGATGTATGTAATTAAGTTTCATATTTATATTATATAATTTTTTTAAACAATTATTAATCAGAGTAAAAAAATTCGTTAATTTTTTTCATATTCAAAAATAAATGAATAGCAAGAAAGAAGGTTTCAAAATATGTGCTGCTTTATATTCGTTTGAACCAATCTTTTGAGTAGTATAAGATGTAGTAGGTGTCTGTGTATGTGATTATACTAAATAATAGATTTGTATTCATTACAAATACTAAAACTCGATAAATGAAAAAACTAAATTAATTTTTTTAAAGTCGATGACGAACTCTATCCAATCGACTTATCCTCAAATTTATGTACTAATTATTTAATACATTTAAACCCATTTTGTCAGAGATCAATAAGTCTTAAATCAGGAAATGATCTGTCTAATCAAGTTTTATAGTCGTGAATATAGCGGTAGAAAACGAGAAGAATTAGAACAAGTCTCTCCAGTTTTTGCTTCCTGCTACAAATGAAAGTGATAGAGCAATAAAAAAAGATGTTAATGTTATAAATAAATCATAATAAGGAATAACTGTATAAAATATATTTGCAATTTATTAATTATCAAACGGGTAATCAAGGTTTTCTTGTAGGGTAAAATAAATAAAAACTAATTATTCATCAACTTTATTTTTTGAGAAAATATTATACGAGTGATCTTTTTTTTAGGTATGCCCACCCCGGAGTTCGAAGCGGTCAATATTCTGGAGACCCTCGAATCGGGATTGGCTTATCTTCCTGGGGGACGAGACCGCGAAGGACGACCTCTGGTTGTGGTGAATGTTCCGCCTGGTGAATCTCCTTCCACCACAAAATCGAAACTGAAAACTCTACTCGAATATTACCTCTCCATATTCAGGTATATTTTACAAATTCTCCTCACCGACTTTTACCGACATCTAGGACATTCGATGGTTCATGTCCATGCTGAATTTAGGATCTCCGAACGTGGGTATAAATAATGGAAGGAGAGTGGGGTTGACGCAGAATGTAACATTAAAAATGGAAAATACAAATTTAAATAGAAATTTTTTTAAATGATGAGAAATATGAAAATTAGTGATTTTATTTTACAACTAAAGCAATTAAATACAGAGAAACTCCGCCATTCCATGCTACTATCCTTTATGAAATAATTCCTCTTTTTCTCCATTCTTTCAACAAATTTCCGCTTTTTCTCGTTGTTTTTTTCTTTTCTTTTTTCTTAAGTACTAACTGAATTAATAGCATTTAAAATGAAAAATCCAACTATCTTCGTTGAAAGTTAGTTCTTTCTACACGAAAAGTCTACTATGATATTGGTACTATGATATTGACTTGGTTGAAAATTCACCCCTTGGTAGAAATGTTATCTACTTTTGTTAAAAGTACTCAAATTTGATTAAAAATTAATCTTTTTTGATGGAAGGGTTAAAAAATGTTGTTGAAAATTTGTCTTTTTCTATACAACTATTTAACTACTTTTTATTTAAAATTAAAATATTTTTTAGTTGAACTGTTAACTATTACATGTTTCGTTAAGAATTCATCTGTTTTAGCCCTTTTAGATTAAAAATTCAAATTTTTTCTAAAAACTTAATCATTTTGACTAAAAAATTCAACTATTTGCTTAAAAAGTCTAACTGCTCGTTTGTAAATCCAACCATCCAGTATCGTGTATTATATATTTCGTTGAGAATTAATATTTTATAATTAAAATTTAACTATTTGGTTGAAAGTTGATCTTCCTTTTTAATAATTCTTTTTTTATATATTATTTTAGTTTGAAATTCAAGTATTCTGTTCAAAATTTAACTATTTTTTGAACATTTTTGTCTCTTTGGATAAAAAATTCGTCTGTCTTCTACGAAATTCATCTACTTGACTTAAAACTAGACTATCTGATTCTAAATGCAAATATTTTTGGATCAAGTTTAATCTTTTTTGTTTAAGAATCAGGTCATTTAATTGAAAAATCATCTAGATAATTAAAAACTCATCTATTTCGCTCAAAAGTTCAACAGTTTTGTTTTAAGTGTCACTTTTTAGTTGACAATTAATTTTTTCGTTGTTGAAAACTCAACTATTCGGCTGAAAATTCATTTTTGTATTTTAAAAATTTTAATTATGTGGTAAAATTTGTAACGTTTTCATTAGAAATTCAAATTGCGTGGTCAAAAATTCAACTGTTTTGTTATCAATTTTATTATTTTTTGAAAATTCAAACTTTTTATTCAAAAAAAGCATATTTTTTAGAAAATTAATTGTTTTGTTGAAAGCTTGTCTTTTTGTGGTCAATTTTAATGTTTTTTGTTTGAAATTCAAATAGTTGGTTAAAACTTCCTCTTCTTAAGTTGATCATCCAATTATTTTGTTGCAAATTTGTTTGTTTGTTTGAAAAATCAACTTTTCTGTAGAAAATGCAATATATTCAGACCTCAAATCTTAAGCTTTTCATAACGAATTTAATATGTCAATTATACATTAATTTCATTTAAATAAATGTCTTTCCTTTTTATTCAACTAATTTTTTTTTAAATCACCCTTTCTTTCCTCTGTTTTGAGTGCATTTTTTGTTGTGAAATCTGTTAAAATATTATGTATGATTTGTGTTTTATTTTATCAAAAGAAATCCAAACAAAATTGTGACATAAAAGGGGGGACGAATGTTTCTATTTGTGAACCGTAAACTGATAAGCACAGTATATCCTTGGGATATTTTTATATTCTCGTCAATAATCTAAAGTTAGTTGGAATTAGTTGGAATTGGTTAGAATGATCCTGGGTCAGGTATTTTTTATCCGCCTTCCAATACAAATTATCCGGCTGTATGAGCCTATTACATTCTGCAATTAATTTTGTCTGAATCGAAATAATTTATGATGCATTTAGTAATAAGTAATTAAATAATTAATATTTTAGCGAAGATACCAAACAAAATGGTCTCTGTCTTCTTATTGATGCCCGTTATGCCGTGTGGCGCGTTGCAAGAACTTTTATTCGATTATCAACTCTACTTTTGGGTAAAAATGCAACTTCTGCGATTGCAGTTCGACCTGATGGTTTTTGGGATAAGCGGGTTGACAATTGCACAAAATCTCATAAAGAGGGCGAGGTAAGCAAGAATAACAATAAGAAGAAGAATAAAAGCTGATTTAAAAATTTCAACTAAATTTAAAGTAGTAAAAGTTTCTTAAATACACTTCTTTTTCTAGCCAGTTTACATCCCAATATCAAGATTATACAATTTTATTGACCCTACGCAGTTAACTTACGACCTGGGAGGGACCAAACCCTACGACCATACAGAATGGATTCAGTCTCGTGTGGTAATAATTCCGTGGATTCAAGAAACTAAACAGTAATTTAATAATACTATACGCTTTTTAAATTGAATATTATTTTCCAATAGCGCATCGAGGAACATACAAACGACGCTCTAAAATTGATTACAAAAATGACCGACCTACGAGATAGATTAAGAAGCCTTGAGGGGATTCGTTCAAGGGAATCCAAAGATAATCTCTCTTCCTTTTGGGAAATCGGCACCGAAGTTACGTATGCTGCTCGTCGAATTCTTCATACAGGTTTTTCAACTTTTTAAAAACTAAAATACTTTTACTCAGGGGCTGTCCATAAACTATGTTACCAATTTGAGGGACGCGGGTTGGGTGAAAATATTGTTTATTACGATATTGTGCATACTGTGCATTTTCTTATTATAATTAAAAAAGGAAGGTAAACATTTTCTTCGAAAGGAAAGAAAAAAATTCTTTGTTTGAACAAAAATAAAAAGAGGAATGAAAAATGAGAAGGCAAATGACCAAATTCCTTTCCTTCTCTTTTGATTTTTATCGTTATGAAATCATAATAAAAAACATTTTAAAAAATTATCACCAACAAAAAATACGAAAGAAATAAAATGAGAAGAAAGGGAATTTGGTCGGTTACCTTCTCATCTTTCTTCCCACTTTTTAATTCTTGTCTAAAAATAGAATTTTTTCTTTCAATTTTGTCGTTCGATTGTTGGTTTTATTTTAAAGAAATCTCCACGTAAACTTGATTATTGGCTATTAAACAAGATTTTAAATTTGGTTTTAGTCTCATTTAAATTTCTTAACTCCTTATGTTTCTTAGGTTTCCTAATGATCAGTTAAAAAAAATTCTGCGGAAAATGAGCCTACAACATTATATTTTAATAACTTTTTACTATTATTGCAAATGGGCAGGGTCATCAAAGTGCTATAGCACTGAGGTTATCTAATATGTAACCTAATAAGATTCAATAACAATTTCATATTTCGGAGTTCACTCTATATTTCTTTTATTCACCTCTTTTCCTATTTTTGAAATAATTGTTCTTTTTCCTTTATTATCAAGCAGCTTTCCCCTTTTCTTCGGGTTTCGCTTAATTATGTGAACTGAATTAATCATTCTAAACATTCATCTCTTTTGTTGAAAATCCAACTATTTTGTTGAACTCGTTTCCTTTTTAATCGAACTTTAGTTTTTTGTGCATAAATATTTAAATATTTCATTCCTGGTTAAAAGTCGATATTTTATAATTGAAAAATCAACTATTTGGTTAAGAAATGTAACCTTTCAAGTAAAAATTTTAGCTATGGGTTTGAAAGTTCGCGTATTTTGTTACAAATCTTCATTTTTCGTAGGATTTTACATATTGGACACTTGATTTTTTGTTGAAACATAATGTTTAAAACTGGAAATCGAACTATTCTATTTTTGGTTAAAAACTTATCTTTTTTAGTTCAAAATGCATGTACTTTGTTGAAAATTTCTCGTTTATTAGAAAATAAATCTCTCTAGTTGAATTACTTTGTTAAAAATTCAACTATTTGATTAGTAATTTTATATAGACGGGAAATTCAACCTTTCGAAAAAATGCGTCCTTTTGGATTGGAATTTCAACTATTTGGTTGAAAGTTGAACTCTTTTCTCAGAAATTTAATTTTCCTTAAAGGTTCATCACTTTAACCGAAATTTCGTTTGTTTAGTTCAGATTGTCACTAGTTTGTTTAAAATTAATTTATTTTGGTTGTGAATAATTTTTTTCAACGGTTCAAAATTAATCTTCTTGTTGAAAATTTATCTTTGTAGATAAAAATGCAACTAATCGATTGCAAAATTGCAAATTTGTTGAAATTTTACTTACTTTGTTGGAAATTTTAATATTTTGTTAAAGTTGTTTTTTTTTAGTCGAAAATGCAACTATTTTCTTAAAAATGATTTCTTTTGTATCAACAATTTAACTATTTGGATAAAAGTTCAAGTATATTGTTCGAACATCGTCTCTTTAGCTTGGAAGTTTAATTATGTGGTTGTTGATGAAACTGTTTCGTTTACTAATAATTATTTTTTTGTTTGAAAAGAGTAACGCCAAAGTTACCCTATTTTTTGTACTTCCCTAGCGACCTGAGAGAAAAATATAAAAATATGTTACAGGTATTAAATTACTCGTAATTATTATTATTATTATTACACCATTAAGCCATTTCCCTTTCGAGGTAGGCGTGACTCACTCGGCAGGGGAAAGGAGTAGTGTGTGGAAGGGATAGAGATTTTTCAGATTGGTCCAGAATTCTCGTGCTATTTAAGGTGGCTTGGGCGTTTGGTGCCGTATAATGTGGGGGGCACTGTGGGGGCTATCTATCATGCGATCAGTCTTTATTTGAATTTTATTGATATACGCATATTATAATGTTATCTTAATAAAAAAGTAGAAAACGACCAAAAAAGCGACAGAAACATATGATATGATATGCCTCAGATAGTCACAGCTATTGTGCAATATTTGCAGTTTTTCATTGAAATTTTTCACCAATGACATCGTC
>NC_046659.1:88238155-88263852 GCF_010883055.1 Belonocnema kinseyi | reverse complement strand
CCTATAGCTTCATCTCCGAATTGTCTCCTAAAATAGTCTCTGAAAGCCTCTAGTATTCCATCTGCATCATATACCATTCCCCCCTACTATTTCTCATGTTGAAAATTTCTGTACTTTTGTTTCTTTTCATTTTATTATAAAGTAGTTTCCTGCTTCCTTCAAAGTCGTTTTGTATTTTTATCTCTTCTTCTGCTCTAATTGTATCTTTACTTTCTTTAACTAATCGTTTAAGTATCCTGTTTTTGCGTCTATAATCATTTCTACGTCTACTTATTTCCTCATTGCTAAGACCTGCGATGTTCAAACTTCTCTTGTACGCTTCTCTTTTTGCTTTTTGGGCAGCTTGAATTTCATCATTCCACGACGCATCACCAGACATTCTTCCTACAACTGCGGTACCACACGCTTCGATCGCGCATCTAACAAGGATATCCCGTAACATTGTCCAGGCGCCCTCTAAATCTTTATTTTTTATACGGTCCTCCCATGTTGCCCTATCTATGCTTTCGATTATCTTATTTTGGAAATCTATTCGCACATCCGGTTTCTGTAGGTTTTCAATTTTGATTCGCGTTTGTTTTGCTTTCTTGGGTCTCTTTTTTCTCCAACCCCGACCTATGTTAATTTTTGAGATCAGAAGGTAATGATCAGTATTGCATTCAGTACCCCTCATGACCCTTGTATCTTTGACTAACTCTCTAAGTCTTTCATCCGCAACAACAAAGTTAGAAACCAAAATAAGCGTCACTTTCCTTTTTTTTCAAATTTCCAAAAATTTTTTTCGTTTAAAAATTCTTTTTATTCGGTGGAAAATCAATTCTTTTGATTAGGGGTACAAATGTCTGGTTGAAAATTGATCTGTTTTGGTTGGTTGACATCTTCTTTTCAAGTGAAAATCTATCTATCTTGTTGAAAATTCAACTGTTTTATCGAAAATACCTGTTTTTGGAATTGATTCGGATTTGAATATTTCTTGAAAATTTGTCTTTTTTGGCTTTTTACATTTTTTTCTGGATTTATATTTTATATTTCTTCAATTTTGCACATTTGGAATTGAAATTTTCTTGACTTTCAATATATATATATATGTGTGTGTGTGTGTGTGTTTTCGGAGAACCTTACACAAGATGATTTTAACGATACTCGGAGCGGTCTTTTATAAACTCGGTTGGGGAAAAAGCCAAATACAACATTTTAAATTTAGTATCAATGCACTTTCTTAAAATTATGCTTCGATATGCAGTTACTAGGAAATCCGGAAACGTACTTAAAGATAACTAATTCATAGCAATTCATCATAATTTTACGATAAAAGAAAGAAAAAAAAAGAAATTTAAACCTACAAACTAAAAATAATGCCGAGATTTTGAACCGGGGGAGGGAGGGGGGTGGTGGTAACTCGCTTTTTACTGTAAATTCAAAGATGTAGGCCTAAAATAAACACGCAAAGGAAGATATATATATGTGTGTGTGTGTGTGTGTGTGTATGCACATGTGTGCATACTTATTCTTTTTAGTCGCGACGCCTACAATGAAATTTGTTGATTGTTCTTTTTTTGTCAAAATTTGTATTACTTGGCTCAAAACTAAATCATTTCCTTCAAAATTCGACAATTCTGTCAACATTCATCCTTTTCGTTTAAAAATTCTGTTTATCCGGTGGCAAATCAATTCTTTTGATTAGGGGTACAAATGTCTGGTCCATGTCTCAGCATGGAAACAAAAACACAAACACAAGACGACTCTCGGTTCCAGTTTTACCTCTCCCAACCTTCCCTTATTAACTGAAGTTTTTGGTGGGACTGACGTTAGAACTACAATCGCCACCATATGACGATTTGATACTTAGCTTTGACATGATTTCGACTCAGAAAATAAACTTATTGCATAAAGGTGTTAGTTGGGCGTATAATCTAAACAATGAATAATACAAACTACAAAATAGCCTCGGAAAGGACTGGGACTTTTGCTGACAAAAGGCATGCACACGGAAAATCTAAAGTTCATGTTTCAGGTGACGAATGGAGACTGGGTGTTTGGAATGCTAGGAGAGTAAATGATCTCAAGGTAAAAGAATTGCGTGAAACTATGGAAGTGAAGAAACTAGATATTTTATGTATGCCCGAAACAAAGAAAAAGGGATGCGAAACTAAAGACATAAAAATGGCGTGTTGAAAGGCGGATTTGAAATATGGTCAGGAGTAGACTGTGAATCACATGGTAAACAAGGAGTAGATCTGATTTTGAATGAAAGAGCAAAGCAGCACCTCGGAGATCATGGTTTCGTGTATCCCAGACTGCTGTGGGCTAGAATGAAAGTAGGAATCAGAAGGCTGTTTTTCATAGCATGCTACGCGCCGGTTGATAGTGATCCTAGAGAAGTAAAAGACGCTTTCTGGGACACTTTAAATGACACAATAAACATTTGCGAACGTGGGGAAAGAATAATTCTACTAGGAGACATGAATGGTTGGGTGGGCATCCAAAATCAGGATACAGAAAGAGTATTAGGTAATTTTGGGGATCCAAGAACAAACTATAACGGAGATAAATTAGTTGGTCTATGCTTAGAAAGGGATCTGTTTATTACAAATACTTGGTTTAGGCATAAAATGATCCACATGTACACCTGGTCTAAAACATAGATAGGGCAACATAGGAGGACCGTATAAAAAACAAAGATTTAGAGGGCGCCTGGACAATGTTACGGGATATCCTTGTTAGATGTACGATCGAAGTGTGTGGTACCGCAGTTGTAGGAAGAATTTCTGGTGATGCGTGGTGGAATGATGAAATTCAGGCTGCCCAAAAAGCAAAAAGAGAAGCGTACAAGAGAACTTTAAACATCGCAGGTCTTAGCTATGAGGAAAGAAATAGACATAGAAATGATTATAGACGCGAAAACAGGATACTTAAACGATTAGTTAAAGAAAGTAAAAATACAATTAGAGCAGAAGAAGAGAAAAAAATACAAAACGACTCTGAAGGGAGCAGGAAACTACTTTATAAAAAAATGAAAGGAAACAATAGTACAGAAATTGTCAACATGAGAAATAGTAGGGGGGAAATGGTATATGATGCAGGTGGAATACTAGAGGCTTTCAGAGACTATTTTAGGAGACAATTCAGAGATGAAGCTATAGGACACCACAACTGCGATGTTGAACACGATGCGATGGAGAACTCAATTGAAAAAGTCTGTGTCACTGAGGTTGGGGATATAATTAAGAACTTGAAAAACGGTAAGGCTGCCGGGGTAGACGATATTAACGCTGAAATGCTTAAACACGGTGGCGCGTGCATACCACATAAGACTGTGCGAATTGATAAATTTATGTTTCGAGATGGGAGACGTCCCAAACGATTGGAAAGAAGCAATTATCGTACCAATATACAAGAGAAAGGGAGATAAAAGCGAGTGCAATAATTACAGAGGGATTACCTTATTAAGCACCGTAAGTAAAATATATTCAAAAATACTTATTCGCAGGGTAATGAAAATAACAGAAGCAAAGATTTCGGAAGTCCAAAGTGGGTTTATGCCAAGAAGGTCATGTACAGATCAAATATTTAGCTTGAGGCAAATAACAAAAAAAAGTTTGAAAGTAGGAAAAAAAGTTTTCTGATTATTTGTTGACCTAGAAAAAGCTTTTGACAAGGTAGATAGAAGTAAACTTTGGGAAGTCTTGAAAGAGTATGGAGTCAATGGATGGATCCTACAAGCTATAAAAACAATATATACAGGTATTAAAGCGAGTGTAAGAGTGAATGGGAAACTGAGTGACTGTTTCGATATTATTCAAGGAGTTAGACAAGGATGCGTTATGTCTTCATGGTTATTTATATTATTAATGGACAGTTGTTTAAGAATGGCTCCCTTCGACGAAGAGGGTGTAGATCTCGAAACAATAAGGGTACGTGGGTTAGCGTTCACAGATGATATGGTTGTTATGGCAGAGTCTATCGAAGACCTACAAAGAATGTGGAATAAACTAGATGCAAGCATGAAGAGCATAGGCCTTAAAATTAACGCAAATAAAACAAAAACTATGGTGTTCGAAGGAAAGAGTGAGAAAACACTATGCAATATTTTATTAAATGATGAGACAATTAAACAAGTTGATAAGTCCGTATACCTTGGTAGCTTTTTTACTAGGTACGGAAAGATAGATGAGGAATTAGATAGACGAATAAATGAAGGTTAGAAGGTTATTGGTAGAGCAGGTCCCCTTATCAGAAGTAAAAATGTATCAAATAAAGCTAAAATGGCAATACATAATTCTATATTTGTACCGACTGTACTATACGGTAGCGAGACATAGACTTATCAAGAAAAAGATAAGAGTAAAATTAACGCAATTGACATGAGATTCATTCGCATAATATGCAGGAAAACCTTGATGGACAAAGTAAGTAACGAGATAATTCTAAAGGAATGTGGTGCAGAAGAGACGCTAGTAGACACATGAGAAAGAAATCGGTTAAGATGGTTCGGACATGTTGAGAGAATGCCAAATGAACGACTAACGAAACAAGTGTATCAAGGTAAAGTAAATGGCAGCGTGCCCAGATGTGGACCGCGGAAAGAATGGTTAGAATGTGTGAATGATACCCTAGTTAGAAGAAACATAAGAAGTCACAGAAACACGAGAACCTGCATGAAAAAATGCATGGACATAAAAGAAGCTAGAGAAGTATGCCAGGACAAGAAAGTATGGCGGCAAATAGTTAATAAAAAGAGTGTCAGTAGAGTGAATGACGCTTGAAACAAAAGACCTTGGCTACTAATGGACCCAAGTGGGGAACCTTACATAACGACTTCGTGAGGTTCTTCGCTTGGGTTGATTGCTAGAGAGATTGATCAGCAACCTGGGTCGGAGCAGTGTTGCGGAAGGAACGTGTTATTTACTTAAATAGTGAGAGAATTCTGAATCAATCTGAAAAATCTCTATCCCTTCCACACACTACTCCTTTCCCCTACCGAGTGAGTCACGCCTACCCCGAAAGGGAAATGGCTTAATGGTGTAATGATAAAAAAAATAAAATAAAATCATTTTTATTGTATTTCGGCTATAAAATAAGCCTTACAAAAGTAAAATCTCGTATTTTCTTGATTGATAAGGGGTTGATGTGACAAATTATTTTATAATAAGTGGTATTTCCTATTTTTTAATTTTTTTTAGGTCTTCTAAACCCCTAAATAGGGGTAGTTTCTTTTCAAAGTTTCTCAAAACGAAAAACGATGCTCAGTTTGGTTTTCAATGACAAGTAGTTATATACCTGTAACATATTTTTAAATTTTTTCCCCAGGTCGCTTGTGAGGTCCACAAAATATGCTAAAAAACAGTCTCTTTTGGCGTCACTCTTTGTATTTCAGGGCTGCAAATTCATTTCTTTTGATGGAACTTTTTTTGGTTGAAAATTAAACTATTTTGTTGAAAATGCAATATATTTCAATTTTAAATCTAAGGAATTTTAAGCGTTTCATATTGAATACAGTGCAGTGCCTTTAAATTAATTGTTTTTAAAAGAATTTATTTGCTATTATTTCCTTATCTTTGTAAAAAATCAAGCAGAATATACCTTTATTTCGTATTTAGCCACTAGCTACGTTACTCTCAGGGGGTTGACATAAAATAGCTGAAAAATGTTCAAGTAGTTTATGGACGGTTCTCTATCAGAGATAACTAAAAAACAGTCACTAATTTGTAATAAAAATGGTTTCAAATTAAACAGGACGTTCGTTAATTAGCAGCATGAGTAGAGATTCAGCTCAGGATGTATTAGATGCAGTTCAGGAAATTCACAAAGTCTTAGATTCGATTGAACTCAAACAAGTATGTGCATATAATTTTGTCTTTAATTTTAATTTTCTGTTAATGATAATTAATGGATTTATTTATATCAGGTAGAAGTTGAAAATGCTTGGACCGAGATGGAGAGAAATCTAGATACAGTTAGAGAAATAAAGAACTTGGAGGAAGGTGTGTCTAAAGTAACAAACTGGATCCTAGGTCCAGCAGATTCTATGCTTAACGCACGTTACCACATTGGATTTGATGTGGCTTCCTCTGAAGAATTAAGAAGAGAACATGAAAAATTAGAACTCGAGTGTCGGGTAAGTTAAATTATCTTATTTATTCTGAGTCGTAAATAAATGTGGTAATCAGCGAAAACTATCTGTTTTCCGAACTTGTAAGCCGGTATAATCTACTTGTGCTCCGGAGTAATTCCAGTAATTCGAAGCAATATCAAGAATCCGAAGTAATCCAATTGAGTGGTAAGTAATTCACTTGTTATCTAAAGTAATAAACTTGTAATTCACTTTCAGTCTTCATTACTTCACTTATAATCCGAAGGAATATACTTGTAATTCAGAGCCATCCACTTGTGATCAGGAATAATTCACTTGTAACCCAGAACTGTCTCGTTTGAATCTGGGGTAACACGCTTTTAATTGAAAGTATTTCGAGTAATCCACGTGTAATCCAGAGTAATCCGCCTGTAATCTGCCGCAATTCAAGCAATTCCGAGTAATTATAGTATTCTGAAAAAGTGATCCACTCTCTTTTGAGAGTAATCATATTGTAATCCGAAATAATTACATTTTCATCTAGAATAATCTACCTGTAATCCGGCGTAATCTACTTTTTATACAAATAATTCGGAGTAATTCAAGTAATCGAAGTAATCCAATTGTAATCCAAAGAAAATTACCTATAATGCAGGAAAATCTAAGTCATTCGGAATAATTTACATAGGTAATCCAAGTAGTTTCCAACTATTTTGTGAAAAATTTGTTGTTTTCAACGATTCGATTTTTGGTTAAAAATTAATTTTTGTAACTAAAAATTTATTTTTTTAGTTGAAAATTCGTTTTTTTTGTCGAAAATTAATCTTTGTCGTTAACAATTTAACTATTTGGGTTGAAAATTCAATTTTTCAAGTGAAAAATCATTTTACCCCCTGAAAAATGAAGTGATTATTTTGAAGAGAAAATTCGTATTTTTTAGTAGAAATTTCATATATTTTATCAAAAATTCGACTTTTTTACTCGAAAATTAATCTTTTTTATTGAAAATGTATTTTGTTTTAAATTTGAGTAACCTATGGTAATCCAGAGTAATTGTTTATATATAGAATATAGGTAGACCACGGTAATCTGTTGTAATCCTGCGTAATACATCTCCGCTGGGCCACATTGTCAATATTCCTTTTTAAAAAAATTCTGGAATTTTCAACGAAATACATGAACTTTTAATCAAATAGTTCAATTTTTAACTAAAATAGATAAATTCTCAAGTAAATAATTTAATTTTTAACTAAAAAATAAAGTTGATTGTTTCACCAAACGTGAAACAGTTAAATTTTCTGTTATAAAATTAATGACTTAACCAAAAAGAAAACGAATTTTCAACAGTTAAATTTTCAATAATTAAATGTTCAGTTCAAAATTTATTTTTTAACAAACAAAAAAATTATTTCCGAGGAAGTATTTAAATTTCTCAACAAGCAATTTTTAAATAAAATTCAAAAGCTTAAACCAGATTTTTTTAACAAAGTAGTTCCACTTTCAACTAAGTACATTGAATTTTTAACTAAAAATGGAATGGTTCACCATTAAGTTAAATTAACTCATTTTCTACCAAAAAGACAAAGTTTTCGCCATATATTTAATTACTTTGAATTTCCTGGATTACAAGTGCATTACTCCGGCTAATAAGTAGATTATTCGAGATTAGATCTGGATTACTATGGATTACGAGTGTATTACCCTGAATAACAAGCGTATTGCTAGTATACTACTTTTGATTACAAGATGATTACTACGGCTTATGAGTAGATTACTCCAAATTACTTGAATTACTCCAAATTACGTAAATTACTCTGAATTAAAAGTAACTTGTGCTGTATTATAAGCGATTTGATCAGCTTAGTCTAAAATACGAGTGAATTACCACGAATTAAAATGGATCACTCTAAATTAGAACGGAAGTAATCCGGATTACAAGTGAATTACCACGGATAAAAAGTGTATTATAAAGAATTACAATGGATTAATAAGATTACACTGTATTATTATTTGGATTACATCGATTTGCTTGTTCGGATAAAGCATAGGTTCAGCGGATCACCAGAGTTATTTCCTTCGTTCAAAATAAATCACTTTTCTAAAGAACTGTCTATTCTATTTATATGTTTATTTTGGTAGGACACATACGGACGGTATGCTGAACTTCTTCACAGAATAGATAATGTGCCAAATGGGTGTATATCCGATGATCTCAAATCCCAAAGAGATTTTATGGATTTTGTATGTAGGAGCTTTGCTACTAGATTAGAAAGACGAAGAAACGTTCTTATCACTTCCCAAAGATTTTTTAGACTCGTTTCTGAGGTATATTTTATGGATAATTCCTTTCTATTTGTCCAAATTTTGTTGAGCCTATTTAATTTGACTTAGTTAAAATATTTCATAAGTTTTGTAATTAAGAAATGTTTACTATTTCTAATAAAGTTTGTGATTGTTTGCCCCTGACGCTATTGTCCCGACTCATCTAGCCTTTTTATATATTAGTTGATCTTTATTTTTTGTAAATTAGTATTTTTATTTAATTGACTTTGAAATGACAGTACGTTATTCCCTCATTGTCCCGCGCCAGTTTTCCATTAATGAATCAATATTATTATTATATTAGATCATAAATAAACTTTCATTTTTACAGTATTTTGATAAAACAAGTGAAGTCTTTGATAAGTTAATTATGGGTAATAGATCACATGATTATTCGCAAGCAGAAGCCAAGTTGCAGAAGCTTGAGAAAAGTCAAGCCATGTTAGGTAGGTAAATGCCTTCTCTCTGAAGTTGAATCCTTCTTAGGAAATTACCAAAATTAAACTAATTTTAGAAACTCTTGAGAATGACTTGGTGAAAGAAGGTGAAAAGTTGTCAGATATTCTTTCGATGCCAGTCAAGGATGCTTTATGTCGGGATGTTCATGTTGATTATGAAGAAGATATTATCAACGTTCGAGACATATTGGACGCGACAAATGCTAGAAAGAACATATTTAATGACAGTGTTGAGTTACAAAAATTGACCCTTAAACAAATTGGAATGGTGCATACATACGAGAGTGATGCAGAACAGGTATGTCTTTACATTTTCATTATCAAAAAACTTGATCTTCGAAATTAGTACTGTTTCGCTTATTGAAATGCAGGGTTGAGCTATAAAATATGAGACAAATTAAAGTTTTTCCACGATTAATTGATGATAGATTGTATTTGGCAATTATTCAAACAATGTTGATAAACGAATTCACAGTTTGGATATTTTTCAATCAACAGACCCAATTTTTTCCGGATTCATCTTAGAATTTCTTTTCGATAACTCTTTTCTTCGATACTTTGCAAATTTACAAGAATTAATAATAATTTGAACATGTTTCATTAATAAATTCAGAGTTCTGTTATTTGTCAGCTAATATGCTTAATTTCTGTTCACGGAATCGACTGGTAATGTCTTTCCATTGACTCTTTGCTATGAAACTTTCCAAATCGGCAACAATTATTAATTAGTTAAACAACTTTTCTACATAACAAAAGTTTCATTGAACACAAAAATCTGGAAGACATTTTCAGTCGATTTCGTAATAAAAAATTAAGCACATCTGTTGAATCCGTATGCTTCTATTTGATTCTCGTCTCCCTTTTCTCCTCCTTTCCTTCCGAATCATCATGTTCTTTCTTCCAAATCTTAAATTAATATACTATAATAGAATAATAAATATTATTAAATAAATATATATAATTGTTCATAAAATTTTGTTAAATAAATATTAATAAGTAGGTACAGAAAGGATGAACATTAATATTCTTACAGGCAGTTCTCTGGTTAGATGATCTATTTGATGTACTTTTGGGGGGTCACGTGGAGATTGGTTGCAATATGAACGAAATTCAGTCTCAAAAGGAGGAGCATCAATCCTTTCAGGATACAGCAAAGGTAATTGAGGATAATTTCAAAAGATAGAAAATGATAGTTTTAACGGTTTATTTAAATTAGGGCACATTCGAGTACGGATGCCAGCTGATAAACGGAGCCCGAGTCCTCAGGCTCTCTTGTAAATTACCATTGGAGGAAAATACCGATTTATTAGGTAGATTGCGACAAGCCTGGAGACAACTACACTCGGTTGGGCAAGAGCAGCTCACCAGATTGAGGGTTTGTGCCGTTTTTCACAGGAATGTTGATGATGTGAGTATCATTATTGTACTGCAACGCGGATTTATTTAGGATGCCTAGCGACCGTGATAATGGACAAACCTTGAAAATTTGGAATTCATCTTGAATTTATTTTACACTACGAAAACCTGAAAATGATCTTAAATTTTTCATGAAAAACTTCAATTTCAATCATTTTTTAAGAAATAACTTTTTATGGCACGGTGTGAATTTGCGAAAATGGGTGACGCTTCGATGCTAACGCTTTCAGGATGACGCTTGCTCTTCTCTATCGCTTCTTCGCATCTCCCACTGACTAACTCTTTCCATCCCACTGACTAACTCTTTCCATCCCACTCCATCTCTGTTTCTCCTTCGATTCTTCCCATTTTCTCCCTCTCTCCTCTCTCGCTCGCTCTCTTTCTCTCCACCCTTCACTTTCGCTCTCACTCTGAGATTCGGACAGTATTAGCAGTGTATAACGGCATGCGCTCATATGTATAGGAATGTGTAGCGGCATAAAACCTGCTTGAAGGTCGTGGTTTTTTATTATTAAGATATAATCAATCTTTTGTGAATTGTCAAATTCATAAAGAGATATCAAAGCAATTTTTGATACGTTTGTACTACTTATTTTAAAGATTGGAATAAATAGACTTTGATATTGTGAATAATTTATTGAGCTTTTAATTTCTTTTCTTCTAAGATAGAATTTTACATGATATTAGTTTGTGGATTTCCTGATCAGATAATACATCAGTAAATGAAGTCAAATCAATTAGTAGTGAATTAATAATAATTTACATGATTACTGATCAGTAAATTAAAAAACTTACACCTTTCGAATAGAATATCAAAGCATACATTTTTTATGATATTCAACTTACAAACCATGAAAATCATTAGTTGAAAATATCGATATTAACATAGTTTCAGGATTATAATGAGTAATGCCCATAGCAGAAACATTTCAAACATTTCAAAATATTTTTAAGATATATATTTCAAAATCTTTAACAAAAGCTTAGAACATTGCAAAAGATTTAAAAGATTTCGCTAAGATTTAAAGGGTTTGAAAAATTTCACAAAGATATCCAGGAATTAAAACCTTTTAAAAAGGCGTGTACACCAGATTTCAAAGATTTTAAAAGATCTGAAAGTTTTAAGTATTTTAAAATATATTTCTTCACAATTTTTAAAAGGTTCAATGGATTTCAAAGATTTCACGAAAATTTCAAGGATTTTAAAAATTTCGAAAAAACACATACAACAGATTTCATAAAAATGTTACAAATATTGCAAACATTTCGTGAAGATTCAAAAAGTTACAAAAACTTTTAAAAGGGATAGAGTATAACCGATTTCAAATATTAAAATTTTTTTTAAATATTTCAAACGATTTCAAAAGATTTCACAAAGATTTGAAAAGATTTGAGAAAGCCTTCACTAAAACTTCAAAGATTTAACATAAATTTCAAAATGTTTAAAAACGATTTTTAAAGATTTCAAAAGATTTCCAACAGATTTCAAAAAGATTTCAAAAATGCAATATGTAAAAATGTGATTTCTTGACCTAGAAAACCTGAAAAAGACCTTGAATTTTTTACTCAAAATCGCTCCACATCCTGAGTTAATATACCATAAAAAATGTGACCAAATTTTTGATTGCAGCATTGCAAACAATTGACAGAGTTGATTCAAATTGCGAAAAATATACAAAGAAAACGAAAGTCAAAATCGGAAACCACTGCTTCGCCAGAAACTGATATTTGTCCAAAAGAAGGAATTAGAGAAGTGTTAATAAAGAGAGAAAAGCTCCTACCGGAAGTTGGTCGCATGGTGAGGCTTGGGAGGCTTTTAAGAACGAGGCTAAAAGAACCTTTGCGGTAAGAACTCTTTATTTCTTTTTTGATCTATTTCAGTATGAGTGGTCTCAAATTAAAACATTCATCTATCATCGAAGTGCAATATTTCTGTCTTACTTGCTCTACGGATTGAATTCACCTCTCGCGATGAATCTTTTCTTATCCGCTTATCAAAACTTTTCGCTGGTGGCGTGTTTGGACTCAAGATGAGTAGGGGTGAGGTTTTTAGTTTAAATCAGATTAGGTGTATGGCGGATGAAGTACGTGATGTACATTTACGCGCTTGCGTAATTGGCAGTATGTTAGTAATGATATATAGCAACTGGGTGACATGATTCCAATTTTCTTCTTATAAATAATGCTAAATAAAAATGCAATTCTGCAATAGCTCGATACCTCCATTTAAAAAAGTATCTTAAGCGTGACCGTCTAAAATAAACACTCTGGTGTCGGTCCTCTAATAGAAAAACTGTTTTTGGAGACAACTCCTTGTTTTATTACGATTGATTTAAATTAATTTGATTTCACATTAAATTTTTTTCAATTGCTTTGAAATCATTGGATTCTGTGTATTGTTTTATATATTGTTTTAATAGCTTGAATCTGAATTCCTTGAATTTTTAAAATGTCCTGCATTTCCTATATTATTTTGAAGTTCTCTGAATACCCTGAACTATTTGGATTCAGAGAATATAAGGAATTATTGAAATTCAAAGAAGTCAGAGAATTCAAAGAATTCAAGGAATGCAGGGATATCAGGGAATTCAAAAAATTCAGAGAATTCCAATAATTGAGATATTCAAAGGTGTTCAAGGAATTCAAAGAACTCCGGGAATAGCAAATAGATCAGGGATTTCGGGAAATTCAGAGAATTCAATGAATTCAGAGAAAAATAGAATAGAATTCATACAATTCAAGGAATGCATATAATTCATAGAATTCATAGAAGTTATAGAATTCAGATAATTCAAAGTATTTCGAAAATTCAGGGAATCCAGAGAATTAAGGTAATTCAGGGAATTTAGATAATTCAGCGAAATCGAAGAATTCCCCAATTTCTATGAATTTACAGATCTCAAGGAATTCGGAGAAATAATAGAATTAATCAAATAATTCACAGAATTCATATAATTCATATAATTCATATAATTCAGAGAATTTATAGAATTCAAAGAATTAGTAAAATTCAGAGAATTTAGAGAATTCAGGGAATTCATAGTAGTAAAAAAATTCAGATTATTCAAAATGATATGAAAAGTCAGGGAATCCAGAGAATTTATATAAATACGAAAAATCAAAAGATTCACAATTTTAAGAGAATTCAGAGATTTCAGAGATTTTCATGAGTTTAGCGATTTCAATGAACTCATTAAATTCAGAGAATTTAATGAATTCAGAGATCTCACGGACTTTAAAGAATCCAAGGTACTATGAAAATTAAAGAAATTCAAAGAATTTAAGAAATTCAGAGGATGCAAGGAATTCAGATAATTTGAGATCAAAGAATTAAATGAATTCTCAAAATTTTACGAATTATCTGAATTCTTTAAATTCGCTTAATTACTTAAATTCTCTGAATTTATCGGAATGCCTTCAAAACTCAAACTTTCCTAAATTACCTGAATTACCTAAACTCTCTTAATACAGGGAATTTAAGAAGTTTTGAGAATTTAAGAAGTTCAAAGAAATCAAGGACCTTAGAGAATTCAAAGAGTTCAGAGACTTCAAGGAACTCATAAAATTCTGGGAATTTAGAGAATTCAATGACTTTGTACAATTGATGAAATTCAGTATATTAACTGAACTTCATGAATTCTATAAATTATGATAATAAAGTTATGATAATCTTGTAGGGCATTCAAAATCAACATTTTTCTTTTCTCGGCTTTTTTTCATATCGTGCGTTATTTAGCTTAAAATGTTCATTTCCGTGTCTTTTGGAATTTTGTAAATGCTATAACTCTGGTAATTTTTGGTTTCGTGAAAAAAGTCATTACGATAAATTGATCGTATTTTTGAATACTATTAATATCTGTCCAAAGAATTTTTAAATTTTGAAAAAAGTCGTCTCAAAAGTATTCAAAATGCGCTAATTTTTTTAATTGTTATCCAAAATAGCTGGCTAACGAATTTGACCTTTAGTTTGGGACACTAAAAGAGTGCACTAAAGCCAATCTAATAGATTAATCTTTTCAAATGTGATTGTGCTCACAGACATACAAAAATACATACATACAAACATACAGGCATACAGACAGCCAGACATTCGTAAAAACCTGTTTTTGGGATTCAGGGGGTCTCAAAACGTGGACATTTAATAAAAACTGGGGGGGGGGGGGGGGGGGGGGGGTCAAGTTTTACACAAATCTAATCCTACTCTGATGAGAATGTAATAGTCGTTCTTTTATATGAACAACGCCAGAGATATTTTAGAAAATGGATGGATTGGTTTAAATGATTCGTATTTAATGAAGAATCCAGGCTCAGGAAGATTAAAGTTAGAACTCCCCTTTTACGTGTCGAAATTTAATTTATTTGCGCAATGTTTCTGTGAAATTGCTCTAAATATTCACGAAGCAACGAACTGTTCTGAGTTTTTCCAGTCGCAAAAACGAAGAGTGTGAAAATAACCTTCCCTGCTTTCATTCGTTTGCAGTATTTGCGCGCATGCACTGATGGCAATGACGTTCCAACAAAATTAGACCACCGACCTACCTTTTCACTTCTTTCGCGCTGTCAGACCGTCGCTGTCACTATCTTATGTAATTTACACGAGCTGTCTGGAATCTATTTCGCTAGTTGAGAAACAAACGGGATACGAAAGGGGTCAATTTTTCGATTAATGGTGTAAAATAAACTATTTTTCGCAGTATGTCCGACTCGGAGAGAAGATCTCCGGATGAAAGTGGAAATTTGTCAGCGATAGAGTCAATTTCGAATAAATTGATGGAAGTTACGGAGCTCGCGGAAAAGTTGGATGCAAAACTCAGTGAAGCTGGAGCAAGAAATCGAGGAAGTCCAGAAAATCTGGAGACTGATTTAGTAAAGTCGGATGACAAGTTTGTTGGTAACAGTTCAAGCCGCTTGAGCTCTCCGCGTCTGGTTTCTTCAACCGCTGAGATGATGAAAAAGGAAGAAAGAAAGGAGACTCTGAATGAGGTTGGTGAATATTTTTGTGTTGTTGAATTTATGCAGAGTGTGGCGAGGAGAGTGAATTTAGATTTACTAAATAACGAATTCTAGACCATTAAGTATTTTATGGATGTTTACTTGCTTCTTTCTTTATTTAGCACTCTTTTTGGTCAAGGATCCAGCACTAAATGCGCAGAAAATAGCTTTCTGACAAAATGTCTAATTCTAAAAGTTTTTTGTAATTTCCAAACTGCTGATCAACAATTCGATATAAAATAATGAAAAAAATGTACAGTTTTTAGCCAAACAATCGCCAAGCCTCCAATTATTGAAATGTTGTACATATTAAAAACTTGTTAAATTTCGCTAGATACTTCATTTTTTTCGATCAGACACACTGAAAAAAAAATTTCGTACTCATTAAAAATGACTTTAAAATGAGTGCAACAAGCGTCTTCCGACATAAAAAGTGTCGGAACTAATTTGAAGAGTTGTTTTAACATTTCTTAAGTATTCAAGCAAGCAAATCGCCATTTTCTAACAAGCAAAGTCTCAGGAGATTTTTTTGATTAAGTAATTGTGTTATTGTACGTGAAATTTTTTAGTTAAACTATTGAAATTAAAAATGACTTTAAAATAAGCGCAGAAAGCGTAACCTACTAAAAAAGGTGTTAAAATTTATTTAAGGTTTGTTTTTAACAACCTATAAATGCGCAGGCAAGGAAATAGGATTATATTTTGGTGGTGAGAAATCACTTAACAATAAATGTGGGTAAAATCGGCTCAAACAAAACTTCATTGAATATATTTTGAGGGTAGTTGTTTTAACTAACTTAAACATTCAAACAAGAAAATCGGCATTTCCTTATAATAAAAAACACGCGAGATTTTGTTATTATACCTCTTAAAGGAAACTTAAGGTCACTGATCACACAGGTTTTCCAACTTTGGAAATATTTTTTTTCTATTTTGTATTGTTTCAACATCGCTCAAGATTTTTTTTCAGCCAAAAATATCTTGAGGTGTATGTGAAGGTATGTTCCTAAAGAGATATTATTGGTATCGGAAATCAATTCACTACAAACGTAGGAAATATGTGACACCAGATAAATTTATTTGATTAATTTAAAAGCCTGTTTTAACATCCATTAAAAATTCAAGCAAGGACGCTGACATCATCTAAATAGAAAAACCACGTGAGATTTTTTTATCAAACCATTGAAATAAAAAATGACTTTGACATAAGTACAGGAAGCATTTTTATTTTAAAGGTTGTTCTGTGTTCCCTTAAAAATTCCAAAAATGAAGTAGACATTTCCTAGCAAATAATTGATCGAATTTTTGACCTTATCAAAAAGTCCGATTTTTCTAGATCATAAAAGTTTTGTAGAGCATGGCTGTTCGAAGAAAACTGGTTTACTAAGGTGTTTAGTGAATCTTAAACCTCTTTTGAAATAAATTCAAACACTTTTCCTGTTATAGGGCGCTTCCTACACTTAGTTTTGAGTGATTTTTTACACGAATAGTTTAATTAAAATTCCGCCACTCTTTTGCTTATTTTTTAATGCGAATTTCGTTATTGCAATATTTGTTCCTTGTTTAAATGTTTAAAGGATATTAATACAACTCTCAAAGTAAATTTAACAACTGTCCCACCTAGGACATGTTTCCCACGTTTATAATTAATTGATTTCCTGACCAATAGTATGATAAAAAAGTCTTTACAAACGATCTCTCCTGCTAGAGGATGTTTTCCAAATTTATTTTAAAGTGATTCCTAAACTTAATAGTATAATAAAGAAATCTCCCGTGATTTTTGTATTTAAGAAATGTCGACTCCTTGGTTGAATGTTCAAGGGACGATAAAACAACCCTTAAAATAAATTCAAACACTTTTCCTACAAGAATATGTTTTCCACGTTTATTGTCAATAAATTTCCGGTACCAATATTGTCACTCTCACTCTCTTGAATGTCAAAGAATGGAAGAACAACTCTTTGAATAAATTTGATAGACTTTCCTAGAAGAAGACGTTTGCTGCTGTGAATTTTAAGTTGTTTTTTCTCCAAGTTGTTTAATCAAAAAATCTCACGTTTTTTGTCAATGCGGATTTCCTTGTTTAAATTTTTAGGGGGTGTCAAAACATTGATAATTTTTAACAAAATAATTAAATTCGCAACCAAATTTATGAATTTTCAACAAAGAAGATTAATTTTTCATACAAATAGATAAGTTCAACAAAACACATTGGTTTGCTACCAAAAAGTTGAATTTATGAATTATACACGGAGAAAAAGATATCGTACAATGATATCGCAAAACCTCTATATTGCAAGAATGCGCAATATGATAATGTACAATCAGGTCCTGGAGCTTTGTACGATATTATAATGCACTAATATCACAGAAACAAATGAAGTTAAATTTTGTTGCTGTCGTCTGCTGTACGGCGTCCTTAGCAGCAATGGGAAAAAGGCAGTGTATGAGTGAGTTCGAGCTATAAATCGGGACACCAAATTTAAAACAATTACAGAAAAAAGTACAAAATTGCTGCAGGTAAGACCTGCAACTGAGGTTAGGAAAATAATTCTGAACTAGTCGACGCAAAATGTAACTGACAGATGGGAATCCCTATTTCTCTCTAATGAAGTTAAACGACGCTGGATAGCACTGGCGTCGTAATTGTCACTACACCTCGAATAAAAATGGAGTGATTATAAGATGAAAGATTATCCAGGCAAGGTTACAAATCCGAAATTATCTTCGATTCATGTGTAGTTTATCTGGCAAGGTTAATTTTGTTTCGGTGAATCTTTCACCTGGAATTGATGTAAACTTTATCTTTAATTTTTCCTGTGACCGTATGTTCCCGACTTGAACCCTCGCGAGATCACAAACGTAGAAATACAATGTGATAGCGAAATAAAATTAAATTCTTAAGTTATAGATTGCACAATTATGTGGTATATAATGTTAAAACTTACAATGTACGATATCACGATTTGGCGCTATTATAATGCGATAATGACGATATATAGCGCAGGAATCACTATATATATTGTAATTCATGCGATATAGTTTTCTCAGTGTAAAGGATAAATTCTGAACCAAACAAGAACAAAAAAACGAATTTACAACTAGAGGGTTTAATTTTCCATTGAATAGTTGAATTTATTTTTTAAATAGTTGATTTTTCAACCAGAAAATATCAGTTCTCAATTACAGTGAAACCCTTCAATATTCCTCCCTTCTATAGTGCTTCCGAACATCGATGCCACGTCGCTGGTAGGTGTACAGGAGGTGCGCGGGGTCTGTGGTTGTCATTCAGGAGATCACTCAGGCGTGAATAAACAAAAGCTGAGCGGGCTATAATGAGTTAGTTCCTACCCACCGCCATCCTCCAAATAGGCACTATAGTAGAGTTTCACTGTATGTATATATATATATATATATATAAACCAAAATTGGGATAATAACATTCTTACTGATAAAAATCACTTTTAAGCAAAAAATATAAATAATAATTTTCAGCAAAATAATTAAATTTCAGCTAAAGAGATGAATTTCCATATAAAATAATAATTCTTCAACCAAAAAAAAAAGAATTTTCAAGCAAAGAGTTTAGCATTTAACAAAATAGTTGAATTTTCAACCAAAATGTTGATTTTTGGTCCAAGAAGATCCATTTTCTACCAAAAACTACGAATTATCAATAAAGTAATGAATTTTTAACCAATGACTTTAATTTTGAATTAACAAAAGGTCAATGTTCAACTTTAAACCCAGTAGTGGAATTTCGACAAAAAATATCATTTTAAGAACCTTGTTGCATTTTAAGCCAAATAGTTCATTTTTTAACCAAATAGTAGAATTTTTAACCAAACGAGATAACTTCTGATTCCAAAATATACAGGGAAAACTTAAAATGCAAAAATAGCTTTTAGGGAAGAAAAGTTTGATATGCTCATTAGGGTTCTATTCATTTAGTTCGCAATTAAGCGAAAAAAAGTGAGTTCAAGTTTCTTGAAAACAGGAAAATAGCTCAAAAAAATTTTTAACCATGAAAAGATCATTATCAAATGGTTTAAATTCGTAACGTTGTTTCTGAACGCCCCTTAACCTGTTGATTTTATTTACGTTCCAAGTTAATATTTAAATTATATCAATAACAGTTAATATTTAATATAATACTATTTATATTAATAATAGTTGTTATTATAAATTAATGACATTTATTAATTGTAATAATATTTCATGCTCTTTGCACATTTGGTGCAAAGTCCTTAAAAAATCCATAATACCAAAAGGGTATATCCAGAACGGAGTATTTATGTTTTAGACTTCAGATGAAAAAAAATCGACTGAAAATGTCGATGATTCGAATATTGAAGAATACGTGACGGCAACAGAGTGTTCAACTACTCCGGTTTTTCGATCTAGAAGCGAATCAATCTTGACGTGTTCAGAATATGAAGACGCTGTCAATGCATTGGCGAGGTGAGTGGAATTTTAATAGACGTTTGAATATTTTGAAGTTTTATATTATAGAATTTTATGTGTATTCTGAATTTGTTTTCAAAAAAAAATATTGCTCTGTTTATTTATATAAAATTTAAGGATAATTTAAAGAATATTATTAATAACTGGCAGAAAATGCACTACTAAGAATTTTTCATATTTTTCAATCAATAATTAATTATTTCGCATTAAAAGCACTTAAAGCTTAAAAAATTTCTATGTATATTTTTGTGGAAAACATCCAAAATCAGACAATTTTAGATTTAATCAAATTTGACATAGGACAGTAGTTCGAATGTAATTTAAAAGAACTGAACCTATATCTTTTATAAATAAAAGCGTTTAGAATTGAATAATTTGAAATTGACTTTTTTTGTCAGAAGCTCTCAAAATTAAAAAATTCAGATTCGAGTTTTAAAAACTAGATCACTTAAAATTATAAAACTGAAAATTGTATCATTTCTAATTCAAAGCATTCAATATTGAAAATTGGAAACTTTTAAATTTAAATAATGTTGAATTTGAAGCGATTAACATTTGACAGTTTGAAATTAAAAACTAAATTACATATTTGAAAGTCACCGTCTTTTTTAGCTGTTTAGTATGGAACAATTTTCCATTAAAATTCTTTAAAATTGAATTATTATTAAAAATGTTCAGAAAAAACAATTTTGAATGGAAAACTGCCAAGAATTATGATATTCAAAATTTTGTATTCGCTAAACCGTTAAAATTGTATTTATTTCAAGGTAATTTAAACCATTTAGAAATAAAGAATTTTAAATTATTGAACTCTCTTTTTAAAATTCAATCATCCTAATTTTAATTCCATAATCAAAACTTAAGAAAGGCAACAATGAAAAACTCTAAAATTGTAACCATTTAAAATTAGAGAAATTATTCTATCAGTGAAGCATCAATTTCAGATAGCTATATTTCTATCTATTTTGACTATAAACCACACAATTTGTAACTTTTTATTTTAAAATCGTTTAATTTTTAGTACTTTATATATAATTATAATTAATTCTAGAAATCCTTCCATCAAATACCTCTAGATTTTGAATGAATAATTTTTTTAATTTTCAACATAAAAATAGACAACCATGAGGTATTACATTTAAAAATTAAAAAATGGAAAAAGAATATATAATAAGATCGCCATAATTTTACAATGTTCAATATTTTAGAACATTTTACAATAAAACAAAATTAATTGATTTTTTTAATTTTTCATTATCTCAAATTTATTATGGATGCATTAATTTCAAACAAGTTTAACTACAAATTCTTTAAAATGAAAATTATGCGATTATCAAGTCTTACAATTTGATATTTTACGATATCGAAGAATTTCAAAAACGAGATAATTAAATACGTTTATAATTAAAATCTAACCATTTAGAATATTTAAATTTAAAATTCATTAGAAAATTCAAACGACTAAAGTAAACGAAACTAATATTTTAGAATATTTAAATATAATATTACTAAATATAAAACTGACTAACAAGGCTTTTAATATGAAAATTGAACAAATTTTGTAAATTTATTAGTTAAATTATTCTGACGTTACTAGAATTTAAATTTAAAGCTATTATCGTTTTGAAAATATTTGAATTTAAAACTTTTGAATTATTAAGGCTATTAATTGAAAAATATTATTAGCCAAATTTTCAATCGACGTCTAAAATATTTCAGGTCTTTATAAACAAAAACAACTTTCTGGTAATTTTCCGTTCAATAAAAAGAACCTAAGCTTGTCTTTCAGTAAATAAAAATAAAAAAGAATCTTTAATTTAAAATAATATCTACGTCATTTTTACCTACATTTTTCACCCTTTATTTTTGGCCTCCTTACTTTTGAAGTAAAGAAACTTTAGTCACAAGGACTCGCAAATTAACAAGTTTTAATTGAATACTCTCAAAATTACTGAATGTGAACTTGAAGCGTTAAAAATAAAAAAATTACAAAAATCGTTTAAAAATTGTATGCATCATGATTTTTAAATTTCAATCATTTTAATCTAAAGTGCAAAATTAATAACACGTGAAAGTCGAGCGGAAACATAGAAGCTTAAATGTGGAAGAATAAATTAATTGTAAATTATTTTTAATTATAATTATATTTTGACTTTAGCAGGAGTGTGGACCAGGCTTCATCGCCAATAGAATATGTTATACCGACAATATCAGAGAAAAAAAGCGAACCAGCGATTATCAAACCAATAGCTATAAAATCTACAGTGACAGGTCCTACGAAACAAGAAGCGACGGAGTGTGATCGAGCTGTAACGATTCAAAGGTTCACTGAGGTAAGAATAATGACATTTGATCTGAAATGAGTACATTGACACTTTGAGAAAACGAATTTTTTTCTTGAGCATGTACACTAGTTACCTCAAGTTAAAAAATGAACATTGTTAAAAATAATGATAGAAATGATTTCTTCAGAAAAAAATATTTCTTGTTAAAATGGTATTTTTAACGGTATTTACTTAGGGATTTATACTTTTCCATTTTTTAAAGTAAAATTAGCAATGCTTATTTTATACTTCTAAACGCTCTCTACAAATTTTCTTGGTGCGTTTTTATTTCAAATATTTAATTCAGGAATTACAATTTTTTATTTTATAGACAAAGTTTTCCTTAAATAATATTTTGAAAGTAAGAACGTACCAAATACATTTGCAGAGAATACTTCAAGAAACAAAATGAGCCTTACATCATCAGGATAAAACAAGAATTGCAATTTTTAACTGTAGAGAAACTCCGAGTTTACGCCATTTCTAAAATTCATAGCCTCCGCAGTTTCATAATGAGAGCCGCGGGGCTGAAAAAGAGGAGGTGCTAAAATTTAATTTTGTAACTATAAATTTAACTATTTCAGTTAATGTTAAAAATTAATATATTTAAGTTGAAAATTCAACTATTTTCTTGCAAATTTATCTTTTTTGTTATAAATTCGTAATTTTTTGTCAAAAAACTTAATGTTTTCAATTGAAAATTGAATTACTTGAAGAAAAATATTTTATCGGTTAAAGATCCATTTCTTTGGTTAAAAAACAATTTTTTGTATTAAAGATTCTGCTCACTTCGAAATAGTTCAAAATATTCAAATTACTTCAGAAGACTTCACTGACTTTAGGAGAATTCAAATGACTTCACATGAATTCAGATGATTTCAAGTGATTTCAAGTGACTTCAAGTGTATTCATGTGACTTCATGTCAATTCAAATGACTTCAGATACTTTACGAGATATTAAGTGACTTCAGGAGAATTCTAGTGAGTTCAATTGAATTTATGTCATTTCAAGTTACTTCGGGTAAATTCAATAGACTTCAGAGATTTTAAGTGATTTCAAGAGAATTGAGGGGGATTCTAGTAACTTTAAGTAACTTCACGTGAATTCACGTTAATTCATGTGAATTAATGCGACTTCATGTAAATTCAGACGCAGTCAAATATTTCAGGGGATTTCAAGAAAATTCAAGCGAATTAAAATGAATTCAAGTGATTTGAATTGAATTCAAGTTTCTTCAAATATTTAAGATATTTTAGAAGATTTCATTACACGTGTTCACATGGCTTCAAGATTTGTCAACCCCTCGAAAATTGGTCTTCTTTGTTTAAAAATTAAAACTGCTGTTTTGAAAATTCGTCTGTTTGGGTTAAAAATTCTATTCTTTTCGTACCAAGTTCCAAATTTTCGTTCATATTTTTTTTTCTTTTGAATGAAAAATATTTCTTGGTTGAACATTAATCTTTTCTATTTGATGATTTAACCATTTTGTTGAATATTTGCATTTTTTGGTTGAATTCAACTGTTTTTAATTTAAAAATCAAATATGTTTTGGTGAATATATCAAATATTACATTTTCCTTTATAAATCATCTTCTTTTAATTAATTTTACTATTTTTAATTCAATACTTTTTTCTACTAAAATATCAACTTTTATATTTCTCCTAGAGAATTGATCTTTTTTTATTGAAAATTTAACTTTTTGGTTGTAGATTCTTCATGTTCAACTATTTGGTTCAAAAATCATCTCTAAAGTGGAAATTTTGAATGTTTTGTTGATGAGTTCGACCATTTGGTAGAGAATTCATCCTTGCAGCTTGGAAGTTTAATTTATTTAGCTGAAAATGATTTGGCCTTAATTCACTTTTTTTAGATTTAACTGTTTTCTTAAAAAGTAATATTTTGAAAATTCGTCGGTTTGGCTCAATGTTTAACTGTTTGGTTGTGAATGTAATTTTTTGGTAATTATCTTCCTTGGTTGAAAATTCATCTTTATGGTTTTTATTCCCCTACTATTCCCTCATTTCCTTCTAAATCACCCCATTTGTCCTATTTCGAACGTATTTTGATCTTTGATGTCTGCTAAAAAATCATTTTTGTATGTTTTATGTAATATTTTAGGCGTGCATTAAATGAAATCCAAGATAAAATTTTGAATCAAAAGTGCGTTTATTCGTACTTGTGACACAACCCTGCGGGATTTAAGCTTCGTGTGATACTTTGTTATTCATTCTGGATTTTAAAGTCTTGGAGGGTAAATTCATGAAATAATTTTTTTCTAGGAAAAAACTGGAAAGGTAGTTAAAGAAGTCACGGAAACAACAACATTACGAGTGTCTCAGGACACTCGAATGGGAGTCTCGTCTTATAAATTGGTTTCCAATACAACACATGACAATCACGAACATTGCGATATAAAAAAAATGCAAGATTTAAAACTTACCTTAGAAAGTGAAGCTGCTCCAGGCTTAGACATTAGCAATTCCGAAATAACGAAAAGTAGGTGACAATTAAAAAACTTTTACTTATATTTAATAATGTATAGGTATTAAATTATAAATGCTTTTATCACAAGAAGCCAATTTAAAGATTTATAAAATGACTTACAGACGACGTTTTCTGCAAAAAAAACGATTTAGATCCTTCCAAGCAGGCCAATGGAAATTTTTCAGGTTTCGATTCAAAGTCATGGTCATGCGAGCAAGAGGAGCAATCTTACGCTTCAAATGTTTCGAATGGATCCGCTTCAATGATTAAATATAATCAAATAAAAATGATTGAAGCTCGTCAAGCAAATGTTTTATCTTCAAATTATGAGAGAACGAAGGAAGAATCGAAAGATGCGGAAAGGGGAGTAAATGGAGGATTTGAAGAAGCCGAATTTTTTACAAAAGCTCGAATGGTGAGTCGTGCTGAAGAGATTTCACAATATAGCAAATTCAGAATGGCTCTTCACAATAGACTATCTGCGTGCGAATAAAGCTCAGCTATCACTACTAGTTTCCTAGTAGTTTCATGGACAGCTACCTCATTGGAGGAAATCCAATTTGATTTTTTGTTCTAACCTAACAACGCCATAATCATTCAAATTAATACAAAAATGCAATGCAAGCACGATTGTATAAGCATATAATCCAATAATGCCTTGGCTCGTCGCAATTAATCCAATAATGATGTTGTATTGTTACGTATTTAATACTGTATTTTTATTTTTGTAAATAAAGCATTTTTGAATCAATTTGTTAGCTGAGTACTGAAGGAGTAAGGGTAAGTGTGAAAATGAGTACGGTACCCAAGAAGAATTGAATTATATATAAATTAATTTAAAAATTTTCCTTATGACTATAACTTTTAACTTCTACTGTAAATACGAATTTTTTAATCGAATTAAACAGAAAAAGTGCATTTTAGTTTCTCAGACTTGGGCTGAAGTAGAAAATGATGTTCTTGGCGGTTCGTTACATTTTAATAAACTTTGCGATTACTTAAACTGCTATTTTTTTATTATATTTTGTTTGAATCAAAGAAAAAAAGCTTGTTCTTTGTAGAACATTTAAATCTTCAAAAACGGTATAAATCAATCATTATTATTAATTATATGACTGTAGGAGGGTATTTAGTAGAAATATTCTTATTGGGGGGGGGGGGG
>NC_046659.1:88219342-88238140 GCF_010883055.1 Belonocnema kinseyi | reverse complement strand
CATTGCATGTTCATCAAATATATTTCACTATTTTTAAAATACATTGCATGATATTTATATGTACATTTTTTTACGTTCTCTTCACTTATGATTGAGAAGGTATTAGAATTGTCTGAAATTTGACATCACAGTATTTTTAACGGATCTCCCCGTTTCGAGACACCCTGAATCCGAAACTCAAGTTTTTACTATAGCGTTTGTCTATCTATCCGTCCGTCCATCTGTAAACACGATAACTCTCGAAAAAATGAACTGATCAAATCGATCATTGTCACACTTTTTTTAAGTCCTAAAAAAAAGGACGAGTACGTTAACCAACCATTTTTGATAAAAATTCAAAAATTGAGCGCATTTTGAATATTTTAGAAACCACTTTTTTTATTTCAATATTCTATATACCTATATTTACAGCATTTAGAAGAAAAAACAATTTATCGCTTGACTTTTTTCGATAAAAAGAAAATTTGCAGAGTTATAGCATTTTCAAAATTTTTTAAATCAACATTTTAAGCCAAACAACGCACGATATAAAAAAAGTCAAGAAAAGAAAAACATTGATTCTTAAAAGCCCTAAAAGATTATAATAAAAAATTCCATTTCGTGTTTAAACTATGTAGGATACCAAACAAGATGAATTAACAAAAATTGTTATCCCAAAAAATATCTACACTCTCGTTAAGAATCACTTCCTGATAAAACGTGTACTTTTTGTTTTATTCGTGAAAAATAACATTGAAAATGGAAAAAAAATTTGTGGAAAAACGACGAAAGTTACGAAAAAAAAAAGATTTACCCAAACCTGTTTACAATTTTCTGTCGAAAATCAAGCGCCTTGGGCGAGGTTTCACGATGAGAATGTGTACCTCAAAGCCTACAGAGCTTTGAGAAATTTAATCTTTGATTATACTTAATTAAGTAGGCAATTCAGAATATGCAGACGCATATAAATACTGCCATCTAAAAGAGATATTTTTGATAAAGTTTTACTCAAGCATTCCAAATGCAAATAATAAATACCGGAGCGCGAAGTGCAACAGTCAACAGACGCGCGCTAAAACTTGTGAGAAAAGTGAGCTACGCGCACAGCGAGTGATGAGAATGTGACCGCGAGGCGGGCAGATTTTTTATTTTATTTTTGTGTTTTTCTCATTAGATCTTCGTTAGTAGAAAAGTATGTATCTTTGACAACACATTAAATTTTCATAAAATATGTTCAGAGTTTTACTAGATCTTTTTCCTATTTTTTTTTGCAAGTAGAAAAGTTCGTTTTATCGGGTCATTACTAGGGCGCACTGTGGGTCAAAAAAACTTTTGCTGCCTAGACTCAGAAAAAGAGTCTCAAGAAGTATTAAAAAAAACTACTAATGAGATCCCAGAATCGCTTGTTTTTTATTGAAAATAACAGCATGATGTTATCCTATTTGAAAAGAGGATACGAAGAAAATTAAACCGAAAAAAAGATATCTCTAGTTTTTACAGAGTGGACAAATTAGCCTAGAGCTTACAATTTTGATCCGATTTAAGCGTTTTTAAAATATGAAAGTTAACTTTTCAACGAGATTTTTGTGAGCCAATATTTTATTTTTTATTTCACAACAAAGTTAACATTTTTTTAGATAAATGATGCCACTTTTGTACCCACTCATATTTATGTAAACCATCATGGAATTCGTAAAAGCTCTCGAAACAAATGATATTCATTAGGACATAAAGTTTGGAAAAACAATTTATTAATGAATTAATGAGTGAAAGTGCTACTTCCAGATACTTGTGTATATCGTCTATATTTGACACTTTAAAGACTTTATTCCTTCACCAGAATTTATTAAAATGTTGCTAGAAATAAAAAAATATACATTTTTTTATTACCTGATAACAATTGTTAATTTTTTAAATACATTTTTTGAACACATAAAAAAGTCATCGTTCGTTTGAATTGAGTATTTTAGCATGACAGAGTTCACTGTTTTTATTTCTTACTTTATTCATTTCTTATTTATTTATATTTTACTTATATTATCACTAGATCTTTATCATTAGAAAAATTTGCATTGGCGCGTCATTGCATTTTTATTTAATTTTCTGACGTTGACAAGTAGAAAAAAGTCGAATTGGTGGAACATTCAATTTTTATCAAATAGCTCCATAATTTTATTAAAATTTTTTTCCAATTAATCTTCGCATGTAGAAAAGTCATTTATTGTGGGATATCAAGTAAAATTTATGTATTTTTTCTCAGAGAATTTGTAAATTAAATATATACAAGTAGAAAATTTAGTCACGGTAAGACTGTATTTTAATTTCATTTCCCGACACTCACAAGTGAAAAAAACCGTTTCATAGAGACATTCAATTTCCATACCAAACCAAGCTTTAATTGGCAGTTCCTTTTTTGTTTGATCTTTCATATTTTCTTAATCTCAATGATCTTTGGATGAAGGAAAGCAGAATTTGGCGAGAAGCTATAATTTTACGAAATATATCGTTAAAATGAGACACATTTCACATTCGTGTGGGATGTGTAGAAACGACCGTTCTATGTGCAACACTACACTTCAAAAGAAAAATGTGCAATACTTGACTGGACACTCTCTTTTTAGATTATCTGCATTCACATACTAAATAAAAGGAACTAATCATTCAATTATATCTCTTTTATTCAAATTTTACCTGACATGGTTAAGTATAAAAGGTTTTTCTGTGTAAGACATCCAAATATCATGGAGTAAATTAAACTCTACTAAAAATGATAAAAATATTATTATACTGATTTATTAAAACAATACACTTGCAAATATATATTTATTTTTACTTTTCAACCATTCAAACTTTTCAATGTTTTTTTTTTACTCCGTCGAGAATAGGGCGTTCCAGTAACGCATTCGATTTCTTTTTTTAATTTTTATGCTCTTCTGCACCAAATATGTTCGAATTAAAAAAAAAACATTTTTTTGTTTTGAAACAAATTTATATTTAGAGGTTTCGCAAATCCCATGGAACTTAACCAAGTTTACCCATAAAAAATAAAACGTTTTTGTAAATTTTTGACAGAATCTTCAATATTAGGCATATGGAGTTGTCCCTAAATAATTATTTTTACATTAGACTTAGATACCTTTAAAAAATGATTTTGTCAATCCCCATAAGCTTTTTTTAAAGGTTCCTAAAAAACTCCATAAGTATAAAATAGGTTTTTAGAAGTTTCTGGAGTTATTTCTTATATAATGGCTTTTTGTTTTAATGAAAATGGTCTGTTCTACATCAGATATTACTTTCTGTTGATAAGCATATGTTTCACAAAATTTTGTAAGCAATTCATCATTGTTTATAGCAATTTTCTCTCAAAATAGAGGCAAAAGGTCGTTCTTTTTTCTTAATTTTTCAACATTCTCTTCTACTTTCGCCTTTGCGTGAGGAAGAAGTTATTCAACGTCAACAAACTAAATTGATAAAAATAATTCCTAAATCAATTTATTATTATTTACAACAATATTCTCTTATGATAAAGCTCAAAAGTTGCAGTTTTTTTTAATTTCCACCTTTTGATAAGTTTTTCATAAAAATTAACAAAAATAATTGTTCAATCAATTTAATACTGTTTATAACTTCTCTTAGAATAACGTCGGATAGTTCTGGTTTTATATGAAATTTCTAATTTTTTGTCAACTTTTCACTTAGAGCGAGATAATAATGGATCAATAATAAACATAATAGTTTAAATAATTTATTATCGCTCACAACTATATTCCCTTAGAGCAATGCTAGAAGAAACAGATTAACAAAAATTACCTTTCTTATTTATTTATTATTTGCTTATATCTACAAAGCCAAAGAAAATGTTAAGAAAACTTCAAAAAAAGCCCAACTTTTCTAGCATTTCTATAATCTTTACTAGCTTGCGCTAATAAAATCTTGTCTAAAAGGTTAAAAATTTCAGAAAAAACCGCGACTTTCTACCTACATTCTAAGACATTATTTTGACTGAAAATTCAAATAATTAGTCGTAAATTAACTTTACGTTGAAAATTCACCTATTTGTAAAAAAATTGTGTTTTTGGCTTGTCAATTCAACAATTTGGTAAAAAATTTAAAAATAAATTAGGAGGTTGAAAATAAACCTTTTGGTTGAAAATTCCTATTCTTTTTAATATTAATTTTTTAATCTGAAAATGTAGTGTTTTGAGAATTCATCAATTTGCTTGAGGATTCAACTATTTCCTTACATTTTCTGTTAAATTGAATACAATCAGCTGAAAAAAAGTTTTTTTTTGTCGAAAATTAAACGAGTTCATTTTTGGTGAAAGAATTTAACTTTTTTAGTTGATAATTCAATTATTTCGTTGAAGACTTACTAGTTTTTGTTAAATTCGTCTATTTTGGTAGAAAAATTATATTTTTAGTTGAAAATGCATCCATTTCAACTGTTTTGTTAACAATTCGGCTTTTTCGTTCAGTCCAAATGGGTGCTAATTTATTGTTTTCTTGAAAATTAACTTTTCAAATTCAAATTAGAGTGCTCCATTTCTGGTTGAAATCTTATCTTTTTTGAATTGAAAATTCAACTACCATTTGGTTCAAAATTAATATCTCTCTGCTGAAAATGAACTTTTTTGATCGAAAACTCAACTATCTTTTAAAAATTGTGTTTTTGGCTTTACAATTCACTTATTTCTTTGAAAAGATAACTTGCTATTATATTCAGTAGTTTTATAATTAGGAAAATTATTGTGTTTTGCTTCCAGTTTGGGAAATATCATTTTGAATTTTAAATTTCCTAAAAGAATTAATTTTGATTAATTCTATTTTAGCTAGGGCTTTAAAGCCATGTTCTAACTTACATTGCAAATTAAAAGCAAAATAAAAGCTCAAAGGGGCCAGGCAGACAAGTCCTCATATAATTTAAACCATTTCCAAAAATTTCAGCGCAATATATTCATGTTTCTAATCATAAAGCCGTCGAATATAATAAAATCTAATAATTAGTCACGTGACAGACACATGCTCTTCATGTATTGGCATACATTTAAATTTTAGTTTTTGATCAAAGAAGTGTCACGTGTTAGAAAACCGTTGCAACCACCCTCCGAATAAATAAATATGTGTACTAGGGTGGTCCAAATTCTATTTCTCTAATCTGTATGCATAAGAGAAAATTTATTCAAAACAAGAACAAAAAATGCTTTGTTTCAAATGATATTCAGAGGTTTAACAATCCAAGTTTAACACTTATTTCCCATAAAAAATACGTTTTTATACATTTTATTCAGAATTTACAATATTATGTTAATCGAGTTAAACGCAAGATTTATCTACATAATTAGCTATAGAATACAAACTAATAATAATTTTTTAATTTAACCCCCATAAGTCTGTTTTATAGGATCCCAAAGAAAGCATTTGGCACTAATTTTTTTTCTTTGCTTTTTTTAATACAAATGGATTTAAATACATGAAATATTGCTTGATATGGATAATTAACTGTTTACATAAATTGTTTGAACGATTTATTGTTGTTTTTCATCATCTTCTCTCAGATAAGAGTTGGAAAGTCGCCGTTCTTCCAACTTTTTCAACTTATTTTCAGGTTTTCATTTAAATCGAGATAAGTGTCTATCAAATTTGTCAGGAATAATTGTATGCATAATTTCGTATTATCAATAATAATATTATAATAGAAAAATTCTAGATAGTTGCGGCTATTTCTGAAATGTTTAACTATTTGTCTATTTTTCACTTAAAATTTGGTAATAATAATAGACGTTAGACAACCATAATTGTTTAAACAAATTATTATCGCTTATAACTATTTTTTGCTAAACTAATGCTAGATAGTTATAGTTTATCTGAAATCTTCTACTCTTTGTCAACTTTTTACTTAGAGCCAGATAATAATTAATGCAACCAAACCTAATTAATAGTTGAAACAAATTATTATTGTTTCTAACTATCTTCTCTTATACTAAAGCTAGACAGTTAAGATTCGTCTAATTTTTAACTTTTTATCTACTCTTTACTTAACAGGATTATAATTAATGTAAGTTAAAAAACATTATTGTTTAAATAAATTATTATGGCTGTGAACTATTTTCTTTTAGAGTAATGTTACAAAGTTGCGGGATTTTCTAAAATTTTCACCTTTTCTTTGACTTTATAGTTAGGAAAAAATAATAAATATATTATTAATCTTATTAATTTAAACAAAAAGGCTCTTAGTACTTCAAGGAAAATTAACATTTAATATAATCCATATGGAGCATTTAAAGAATATTTAAAATATCTGTTTATTTCAGAAAAATACATTCAAAAAAAGAGATTCTGAAAAAAACGATCCTCTACTGTTTATTTTTTTGTTTTTGTTTATAACTAAAGAGCCAAAGAAAATTTAAAAATATTAGAAACAAACGCAACTATATAGCAATTATATAAGAGAAGATAGTTATAAACGAAAATGAATTGTTCAAACAATTATATTTTATAATTTGCATTAATTATTAACTCACTAAGTATAAAGTTGACAAGAAATTGAAAATTTCAGAAAAAGCGAAACTATCTGGCATTACTGTAGGAGAAGAAAGTTATAGGCAAGAATAATTTGTTTAACAATTATTTTGTTTAAAATGAACTTATTTTTATCTCTCTCTAAGTGAAAACTGGAAAAAATTGGAAAATTTCAGAAAAAAACCGCAACTATTTAGCATTACTGTAGGAGAAGATAAAGAGGAACAGTAATAATTTATTTAAACTATTAGTTTTTTAAATTGTATCAATTATCAACCCACATAAATTAAAAAGTGGATAAAAAGTGGGACATTAAAGAGAAAAATGAAACTTTTTGACAGAATGAAAAGATTATTATGATCAAAAATATTAAATTGATCAAACAATTATTTATGTTAAATTTAATTCAATGTGGTTTCGATCGAAGAGAAAAGATGATGATAAGTTGAAAAGTTTCGAACATCCCGCGACTATTTAACTCTATTCTAAGGCAAAAATTACTTAAAACAAAAAATAAATAATTAAAAAAATTATATTAATATCTAGTTATCCGTTGTAAGTAGTGTTTTATGTATTAAAAACAATTTGTTTAAAAAAAAACCGCACAACAAACATAATTAGTACCGGAAACTCGCAGTACCCAATTTTTCACTTCTAGGGGGTTTCAGGACCCTATAAAAAAGATATATGGAGGTGAAATTTAAAAAGTAATTTTTTGTTCGTTTTCTATAGTTAGTTTTTGAGGGAAATTGTGAGTTTCAACTCGCGTCACCTAATATCAACGATTATGAATAAAGTTTACAATAGAAATTTTTTTTCTTATGGAAAATACGTTATAAACTTCATGGGGGCGGCATTTCTTAATATAATTTTTTTTAAACTCATTTAATTTGTTGTGGATTCGAACAAATTTGGAGATGATATGCATGTAAATTCGAGAAAAAAAATTCTCCTGCACTTTTGGACCACCCTAATGCGGACGCGCCCCAATCAACGTGGTTTTTTTCTCTGTCCATTTGTCTCTTTGAGCATGATTGCAGTTTTGATTGATCGGCGGCGCTTGTTTTGCATTATTTATTCGGCGATAAGAATCCTGGAACATCTTTACTTCCACTGGGGAACTTTGCAATGATCCAAAAAAAGATTTGCTAAATATATCATATAGACCGAAGAGATCCACGGTCACCCTCACCATCATTCGGGGATAATCGGGATCGGTCGGATCTTATACGTACCTTATATTCTGTAAGGAAAGGTAGTTCTCTCGCTTTCCGTGCCAACTCTGGAGTTGGAGTCTAGACTTCAGTGCCGGTTTGAGCGGCGTTCGCGCCAGATTGTCACACGTCGCTCGATTGATTCTCCAACGTGTCACGCGTCAAGTAATGTTGTTGTCGACGTCATCCTACACGAGAGTGAAATCTTTCGGTAATTCCTCATGACAAGTGACACGCGAGATTTCAGCGAGTGCAATTTGGTTCTTGATCTTCAAATCAATTTTTATGATTCATGTGATTTTTTATTTTTTCAATCGATTCTTTATCTTCACTGAAAAAAAATTCGTTAGCTTATCCAACTGAGCGTGTAGCTGAATTTCGCCTTCTAAGAAAATATAGTTAGCTGAATGCTGTTTTTTTTTGTAATCTAGCTGTTTTAGCCCAACTTTACCAGCCGAAAATATTGTGGATAGAAAAATTGAGCCAAAACAGACAGTTATTTAGGTAAAACAGTGTTATTTTCTTAGAAGACGAAATTCAGCTATACGTTTTGCTAGAACGATTATTTTTTTAGTCTTTCAGCACAGAAAACTATTGTATTTAACAGTGAAACGGCAAAGAAACCTGACAAAAATTGGTAAAGTTCAGCGCTAAAAGAAAGAATAGATTTAAAATTAATTATAAATTGATTTGAAAAAAGTGAGGTGTTTTGTAATTTAAGAAGGTCGCTCAAAAAGTACGTCACATTGCGGAGTGGGGACAGAGTTTGCGATGCAGTAGAACGGTTAACTCGGAATTTTTTGTCGCAAATACTAAACGTAAATGTCTATAATCATTTTTTGAAATTCTTGAAAAAATTAAAATTAGTCAATTTGTTTTACAAGTATAATATCTAAATACACACTTGACACTCATTCCCCTATTCTCCTCTTTACCCCTTTTTAAAGGATTTTTCCTTTCTTTACACTATTTTCAAGGAATTTCTCCCCTTTTTTCGTTTTTTCGCTTACATACAAACTGAATTAATAGAACCTAATAGGAAAATCCAACTATAGACGTTGAATTGTCATTTCTTTTAATTTAAAAGTCTACTATTATATTTTTGGTTCAGAATTTTTCTATTTTGGTTACAAATTCTACTATTTGGTTAAAGATTTAACTGCTCTATTGAAAATTCATACTTTTCAGTTAAAAATTCGAATATTTCTGGTTGAGAATTCAACTATTTTGTTATATATTGTTATATTTTTTGGTTTAACTAAATTTTTTTATTTAATATTACAATCTTTTTTTGATTGTAATATGAGCCGTTACATTTTTCGTCGAAAATTCATCGTTTTGTGTTAAAAATTCACCTGTCGACTAAAAAATCATATTTTTAACTTAAAAATTTAAAGATTTCGCAAGAGATTTAACTGTTCGATTAAAAATTAAATTCTTGTTGAAAGTCAATTTTTCGAAAGTTCCACAATTTTCTTTAAACGTCATCTTTTTTATTGAAGATTCAACTGTTTTCTTTTAAAATTCACATTTTCCTGTTAGAAACTTAACTATTTTTTTGTCAATTCAACTGTTTTGTTAAAAATACATTTTTTATAGAAATTTGATCTTTATGAAGTAACACACAAAAGTTTAGTTAACGAATAATTTTTTTAGTTGAAGAAATTTTATTTTTATTCAACTATTAAGTTGAAAATTTATTTTTGTAGGTCGCAAATTTAACCATTTTGTTCAAAATCCAATATAATTTGACTTGAAATCTAAAGCGTTTCGTATTGAATTCAATGTAATACATAATATATATTACATGTATATTATACATTAATTTTATTTAAAAGAATTTGTGCCCCTATTATTCCCCTATTTTCGTGAAAATCATCCTGTTTCCCCTGTTTTGAGAGCTAGTAGTTTGAGCTGTAAAATAAGTATGAAATTATAATAATATAATATTTTTAATGATATAAATAATATAAAAGTCCCTAATAGTACATTTGATATATTTTATTTTTTTACCGAGAATGTTAGTAAAATCATTTTTAATTTATTCTATCAATAGAATAATTTAAAATATAATTTGAACACACAATCTTCCTATCTCGCATACATAATCTATCAGATCTATCTACTTATTTATATCCCATGCCCAATGAATCCATCTGATAATACTATATTAAGGAATATTCATAAGATGAAAACAAAAAATTGAAAGTATTACAAAATTCAAACTGTACACTATTGAAAAATCTTCCGTACGGATAACCCCTCTACCAGCTCGTTCAGAGCTAACGTTAAGGAAAATTCCATAATATTAGCCCTAGCGCCATATTTGATTGGTTAAATATTACGGAAAATTCAGTATTACTAGTCCATGTCTGAAAAATATTTTACATTGGGAACTTTTCTTCTTGGTTTTAAATTTCATAACAGAACTTCAGCTTTTAATATTCATTGCTCATCGAACTGGTTGATTACCTGATTACCATATCAACTATGAACTATCACGGGTCTTACTTTTATTTTTAAATTTATCAATCATGAAAAGTTTTCTTCTGCTAAATAAAATCGCTTCCCATACACTTTTGGTCTTTTGCCTTTAACAGGACTAAACTGATAAATTTCGATGCATTATTTCTTATACACGCTACCAGTCAGGCAGGTTTTATCCTCCCATGCTCGTGTCGATGACGTCAGGGAGCAAGATACATATATATGTATATAGATGCAAACTCCCGCTGGACACTGGTATTCGGTTTTGTGTTCCAAAAAATGCAGGAAGCATTAATTGACTAAATATTCTAATCCAATTTCATCAAGGTCGCTACAGCACATTACCAAATTATTCACGTAGGGATCGTTTAAAAACTACGTCACGCTATTTTAAACACCCCCCTCCCCTTACACGCACATACCCTCTTCGTCAAAGATCTTGAACAAATCATATAGTTGAACTCTCAAGGAAAATGGTAGGATTTCCAGACAAAAAAAATTATCTTCAATCGCAAACAGTTGTATTTCTTAACCAGATACTCGAATCTTTAAGCTAAAAAAACCTATTTTTTAATGAGACAATTGAATTTTCAACCAAGAACTTTACTACCAAAAACAATGCGTTTTCAATCCAAAAATTTAAAATTACAAATTTTTAATCAAAAAGTTGAATTTTCGAAAAAAATTATAGTTTTTTTTAACAAAATAGTTGAATTAAAAAGAAAACTTTCAACAAAGTAGTTGATTATTCTAGCCAAGAAGACGAATATGTTAGAAATCAGTGAAATTATTAATCGAGAAAGATTTATTTTCTATCCAAAAAGACCAATTTTTAACAAAACAGTTAAAAGTTTCAGAAAAAAATTAAATTCTCGACAAAAATTATTGATCTTCACAAAAAAATGGATTTTTAACAATAAATTGCAACATTCAAGCCAAAAATATTCAGCCAAAAAACGATTGAATTTTAAATTAAAAACAGCCCAATTTGACGAAACAAAATTGTTCTCAACAAATAGTGTAACAAACAAAAAAGACAGAAGAAGATGCTGGATGACCGTTTCAAGAAAATAAGAAAATTTCCTAAGCGGCCTCTTTGGTAAAATCCTTATCTCTTCCTCTCTAGTTTTCTTAAAAAATCTTTTAATTTTCAATAAAAACAGTTTATAAAAAAAGACAATGGAGAAGCAGGTCCATTTTTAACCAAAAAATATATTATTTTTATGAAACGAAATAAATTGTCAAACAAAAAACATGAATTTCCAAGAAAGAACTAAATTTTCAACAAAAAAGAAGATACTTTTCTCGAACAGTTAAATTTTTTAGCCAAAGCGATAAATTATCTGCAAAACAGTTGAATTTTCAACCAAAAATGCTCTTAAACTTTAATAAATTAATAAAATAAAAACATGAATAAATTCTTCTAAATAAAACTAATTTTTAGGTACAATATTGAATTCAATTTGAAACGCTCGAGACCAAATTTAATAATTAAATTTTTAACAATCTAGTTGGATTTTCAATTAATATCATGAACCATAAAGAAAAAAAGAATATTAAACTAAGAAGGTTGAAATTTCGACGAAGAAATATTTTTAGCTTAGACAAAAAGACGATTTTTTAGAAGACAGTTAAATTTTCAATATAAAAGGATACGTTTTCCAGAAAAAAGGCGAATATTCAACACAAAGTTAAGTTCTTAATAAATAATTAAATTTGCGACATTATTCTTGGATTTTCAACTACAATAATAAACCTTTAAAAGAAAAATAATAATATTTGACAAATAAGATTGAAAAATCAACTGGAAAAGATTTTTCAGTCAAGAGACAAATTCAAAAAGACAAATTTTCTATAAAACAGTTGCGTTTTCAACTAAAAACGATTACTTTTTAATTAATAATGGAATAGTTTAATTTTAATTTTAAAAACTAATTTTCAACCAAAGAAGAGAGAACGACCTGCTTTAAATTCTTTTTTGTATTACTTTATTAAATCATAAAACGAATCGAGGAATATTTTTAACAAGTCAAAAAAGGGAATATTTATTATCTACTTTGATACTAGTCGTAAAAATTGAGTTAATGTCACGCCTACTAGTTAAAAAGACCGACTGTCGTATAACAGAATTTTTTTTGTTCGTTGATAGACGGGTACATAAATATGACATTACATCAGCCGGGACGACATTAAATAACAAAATATATTTTCGTTCGGACTTTCATGCCTCCTGCGGTTTTGTGCGCCCGTATGAAATCATGCAGAGGTTTTGGTCTATGGCCAAGAATAATGTTTCTTCGAAGGCTTCCCTTAATCGACGCGAAGAGAAAGACAGCTGATGCGGAGCAAGAGAGAAATGTATAAGAGAAAGAAAATGAGGGAGGAGAATAACTAAAAGTAAAGTGAAAAGTGATGAAAAATAAAATGATTTATCGGCTTGAAATCATATTTTAGTCCTGTGCACATCATTCATTACGCTGAGTTTAAAAAGCGTCAAAATTAACACTTTTAAAATGAATGCGAGAGTTTGTTTGACTGATGAAATGAAAATAGCGGCTCTTTGGATTTCAAAATAGCACTTAATCACTTCTTCGTTGTTAAGTTTCAGAAATTTAGATTGAATCGTTTAAACAAAAATGTTTAGAGTTGGATGTTTATTTCATTGTTATTCATTATTATTTAATTTAAATCTTAGAGCCCATTCATCAATGATGTTACCAATTAAATTAATAGAATGGCATCGGAAATTTTAGTAAGAAACTTTGATTCAGAATCTATCCCTTTGTTTCAAATGTTTTCTATTTGGTTGAAAATTTAATTATTTTTGTGAAAATGCAACTATTTTGTCAAAAAGTCATCTTTTTCGGTAAAAATTTAACTATTGGTTTAAAAGCTAAACAAATTTGTGAAATATTCTTTTATTTTTTATTAAAAATATATTTTATACAGTGAAACTCTTCTATAGCGCCGCTTTTGGGGCTAAATGTGGATGGGAACTAACACATTATAGCCCGCTTCGCTTTTGTTTTTTCACGGCTGAGTGCTCGCCTGTGTGACAACCACAGACCTCGCGCACTCTGCACAGCTCCTGTTACACCTAATTGCTGTGCGGCGTCAATTCTCGGAAGGGCTGTAAAAGGGAGAGCTATTGGAGAGTTTCGCTGTAATTATAATTTCTTTCTTAGTTAAAAATTCATTTAATTTGTTTCAAATTTATATTTCTTGGTAGAAAATTAATCTTCTTGACTGACAATAAATTATTTGGATTAAAATGTAACTACTTGGTTAAAATTGGACCTGTTATATTAAAAATTCTTATTTGTTGTTTAAAATGTATCATTTTAGTTCAAAATTTACATCCTTGGTTGAAAATGTGTTTTCATTTTGGTCAAAAATTAATTTTTTGTTTGAAAATTGATTCTTTTAATTGAAAATTGATCTTTTCTAGTTAATACTTCTACTTTTTAGTAAAAATTCATGTACTTGGTTAGTAGTTAGAAATACGTTTAATTTTTGGTTGAAAATTAATGATTGTAATTGAAAATTTAACTATTTCATTTATAGTTTTTTCTAGAATAACAAATATTTTGTCTTAAAAATTTGGGAAATGATAGCGCATATGATAACGCACGTCCCCACACACTTTTTTGTGGGTTAATTCAAAAAAGTTTAAATTTAGCAAAATGTGATTAATTTGCATGGTGCTTAGGAATTAGTATCGATTTTTTCAGTGTTAGATTCCCCCGGCTTTTTTCCTAGGATAAGAAATATTTTGTCGTCAAAATCTGGGAAATGATAGCGAACAAGCTAACGGACGTCCCCGCACACTTTTTTGTGTTAATTTTTCAAAAAAAACTTGATTTTGCTAACAACGTGTGTGTATTTCGAGGTTATGTGTGTTACAATTCTCCTGAGCGTTACTTCCAAACTACACAATATTTTTGGCCGAAAACTTTGGACTTACATATAAACATAGTAACTAATCTCCCGGAACTAACCATGTCTACAGGCAATTAAAATAGTTTATTTCATCATTAATTTTCAAATTATCGGAAAGGCAGAGATGAAAAACGACGTAACCTCAAAATAATGCATAAAATTTTTATTTAGCACAATACATTTTTTGTGTTATTATCCCTCAAAAAAGAGTCCGGGGACGTTCGTTATTATATTTTATAGCATCTCCCAATTCAGTTTAAAAATTTTTTAATTTTTGTGAAAAAAGCCGGGGGAACTGTACCGGATCGACCACACGACAAAGTATCACATGCGCTTAAAAATCCATCTATTAGCTGAAAAATTCATGTATTTTGTTGAAAATTCGTCTTTTTTGGTTGAAAGTTATTCTAGTTGGTAGAAAATTTATTTTGCTGTTGTTGAAAATTCTTCTCCTTGGCTAAAAGTTGAACTCATGTGTTGAAAATCGGATTTTTTTCTTCAGGATTTATCATTTCAGTTCAAAGTTAATCTCTTTTGTCTACAAATTTCTTCTATTTTGGTTGAGAATCCAACAATTGAAAAAAAGCTATCTTATTTGATTGAGAACTCAACTACGTGGCTTAAAATAGAACCATTTTCTTATAAATTAACTTCTTTGTTCAAGGTTTATCATTTTAGTTAAAAATTCATCTCTGTACTTGAAATGTTTTTGCGGATGAATTTTTTAAATAAAGATGGAACTATTTCGTTGTGTGAAAATTGACATTTTTAATAAAAAATTGAAAATGGAAATATTTGGTTGAAAATTCATTTATGTTGTTCAAAATTCATGTGTTTAAAAATAAAATGGCTCATCTTCGTTCAAAATCAATCTTTCTGTTTGAAGATTCAAATATTTTGTTAAAAATGCATATTTTGGAGTTAAAAATTCAACTTCTTTTTGAAAAATGCATCTGTTTGACTTCAAAATTTAGTATTTTTTTTTAAATATTCCTCTTTTATTGAAAATTTTACTACTTCTTTTAAAATTCGTTTTCATTCGGTTTAAAATTAATTTTTTAAATGAAAAATTATCTTTTCCAGTTTTGGTTGAAAATTTATTTTTTATAATTCAAAGATTAAACTGTTTGATAGTAATTTCATCTATTTTGTTTAAAATTCACCTTTTTGTGTACAAACAATCTTATTTGTTAAAAATTGGTCTTTTTTGATTGAATAAAAATGGCTGAAAATTATTATTATTATTTTTATAATTAATTTTGTACACTTGACTTTTAAAGATTCCATTTTTGGTTGTAAACTTATCTTTTTTAGTTGGAAATTCATCTTTATTAAAAATTAAAATCATTGTTTAAAAAATTATCATTACCAAGCATTGAAAATCTACTGTTTTTTAGTAAGAAATTAATCGTCCTTGTTTAGAATTCATCTGTTTGGTTCAAAATTCATCTTTGGACAGAAAATGAATCTTCTTGGTTGAAAATCAATGTTTTTGTTCGAAAATGAATCTTTTCGGTTGAAAATTTAACTGTTTAGTCAAAAATGTAGCAATTTTGTTAAAAGCTCAATTATTTCAGTGCAAACTCATCTCTGCTATATAAAATTTCCAAAGTTTGCTTATTATCACAACTGCTCGTTTTTTAAATGAATTTTGCTGTTGTTGGAAATATATTTTTGACTTGAAATTTAAAGACCATGATTACGTAACTTTAGCTTGCTTCTAAGTTGTTTAAAAATCGCGTATCTTACACTTTTGCCGATGACTGCTTCATTCTTTTTATAACTTGCTTGCATACAGAAGACGAGAAATTTATCTACAGCGTGAAAAAGGTTAATAGAGTTTAATTAGAGCATCGAATCGTATTTGAATAATAAAAGAAAGTTAATGAAATATCTAATAAAGTAAAATTCTATCAAAATTGATAAAAAAAAGTACTTATTTTCTGCCTTGAGTTCTCCTATCTTTGTTACAAATTACAGATCAGATAAACTCGCAGCAGTCAGAAATTTTCGAAATTACACAAATAGTCTCTATCGTAACAAAATCTCACGGCTAATCTTTTCTGTGCTACCAGCAAGGTCACTGTCGCAGTACATGTCAAGAAAACCGTGAAATGCAGCGCCAGCGAATATTTTTCTGAACGTTAGCCAAACATCATATTACAAGAAACGTAATACAAACACGCACCTCAAAAATCATTTTCAAGCGTAATTTAAACAATTGGCAGAAAAAGTTTTTATCATTGTGGTCTTTCTTTGTCTTTTGTTTTTAGTTTAAAAACTTTCAGTTTGCATTTTGCAAACGGTTTATCAATTTGAAGATCAAGCAACCACGTTGCAGTGCAAATGAAATGTTTGATTGAAAAATTTTTTTGTCAGATAGTTGGTAAAAAATGAATAATCTCCTTACGTGTTAGTTGGGAATATTTTGTGAGAAAGCGAAAATGGTAAATGGATACGAATCTATGGAGACGGAGGAGAGTCACGAAGATGCCGGAGAGAGGAACCAACAGGTCTCTTCGGCGAACGCCTCAGAAGACAATACTTCCTCCCAACCCCCGGCGACAACGACTATCGGGACGATAGCTCTCAAAAGCGGAGATACCCGTCTGGTCATTGCTCTTCTTCAAGTAAGGAACAATAATACACTAAGGAACAATTTGGAAATTGCATATATTAATTTTTTTTATAAACTAAAGAGGGACCAATTCCATTGCAAATTAGGCAAAATTTCAATATCATTCGGATATATGTATTATTCTATGGTGTGTATAAAAGAACAAATATTTTTTAGTTCAATAAAAACTTTTTTTGGATTTATTACAATAATTTAAGGATTACCTGCCAACTCATGGGAATTCTGGATCTTTTAATATAGCCTAAATAAAATTTTTAATGAAAAATGGTGGTCGTTTTTATAATGTTCTTCAAAGTAGATTTTCTGAAAAACCCTACCTCTTAAAATATTTTTCTCAGAAATAACTGGAAATAAATACTTACTAAGTATCTCGTGAGCTTCGTTCTTGATACTATAAAGATAAACCACTGCTGTTTTGTGATATTTTTCTTCATTTCTACGGTTTCATAGCTCTGGGCAGAAACTTCTATAATTTTGCTCGAGTGTCCGTCCTTCGTACTTTTTTCCAATAAGGGGAGGCAATTAGAAGTTTTAGGAAGGGATGTATGGGAAAATGAGGGGAAGAAATTAGGAGATGTAAGAAAAGTGAAGGCAAGTTATGGTAGGGGAAGTATGGAAAATGCACCGCAAATGTGAAAGGAGTCAGAGAAATTAAAGGAAATGAGGGGAGGGAAATTATAGGACGTGAACAAAAATTATGGCAGGAAAAACAGTGGTAAATGAGGGGATTACAATTTAAGAGAAATGTGGGAAAAGGAGTACGTAAAGTGAAGGGAAATAACGATAAGGAAAGTAGGGGAAACGATTAGAAATTAGGGTGATAAGGGGTGATGAAGCATGGACTGGAGAAAGGAATTATGCGTATGGGAGTGTTAGCTGGGGTTACGAAACCCTTCTTTATAGACGCGTGGCTCCTACTTTGATTAATTTTTAAAAGAAGATTTTCTGCAAAGCCAAACCTTCTTTATTTTTTATTTTATTTTGTTCACAGTTTCTGTTTTCATAAGAAAGACATCCTATCAATTTATAGGAGCTCAAACATTTTTCGAGTCCGGGAACAAATTTTCTTCTTCAAATATAATTTATGATTTTTTCTCGTGAATGATTCAATCCTTAGAAAAGAGCAAATGGTGTTTTGTATAAAACTTTTCCAGATATTTAAACTTTTATGCGAGCATTTTTTCGACTTTTCCAAAATAATTGTTATTCCTCCTATTTAAAAAGAAAAAGAAATATTCAAAAGTTTAGATATATATTCTCCATTTTGTAATTTTCAAAAATTTGGCATTTTTTAAAATAAATTGTAACATCAAGAATTCCCACGTGTTTTAAAAATATAAAATGCCAAATATCTAAGCTCTTTTGAAAAATACTACACCTTGAAAAAAACTTCCTGTCCATTTTTGAGAATTCGCAGTTAATCTTAAATGATTATAACAAATTGAAGTAATTTTTTTAACTGTAAAATACGCCTTCCTATTGTTTCGCCATAGGATGATATATCCATATACCGAATAATTCTGGCACCCTTGAACTCGATAGCTCTAATTTCTAATGGAATTAATTAGTCATGAGGTCATATTTGTTCAGGGCGCATAGTGGGAGGAAATTCTGCTTCGTATTAATGTAAGAATGATATTTAATCACATAAATATTAAAAAATTGAAACATAACCATTGTGGTAAACAATTTTTGTAGGGGAAAAATTAAAATTTTAGTTTGCCTCACGTTTGTATTTCCCTTAATTATCTAAATAGCTGCAAATATTTTTAAAAACTAATAAATGTTCAGTAATATTTGGTAAAAGATATGATCTCACATTTTTCTGGAAATTTTGGCACTTGCGTAGAAACAAAAGTGCTCTTTCACTAAAACTGTTTTGAAATATTTTGTACGAATGACTACTCGTCAAAACATATGTAAAGTTTTAACAAAAAAACGTTGATATCATTCTTGTGGTCAAATATTACCATTTGAGGATTATTCAAATTTTAATTTCCTTTAATCGCCGGAATTGCTTTA
>NC_046659.1:88191459-88219242 GCF_010883055.1 Belonocnema kinseyi | reverse complement strand
ATAATATTAGGTAAGATATAACAATTTATGTGCTTACGAACAATTAATATAAGCAAATTCAAAATTTTGTTAGTTATATCTTATCAAGCATTATCAAACATGTATACAAATTTTAATTAATGAAATTCATAAAGTTTACCCAACCAGTTTTGCAAATAGGCTTTGATTTTCTTTTATAGGATCGGTTACCAAACATTTTTATAATTTAAAAGCAGCGAGCACAATTTTTTTGATCATTTAATTTAATTTTTTCTTAAAGGCAGAATTTTTTATTTTCAAATAAACGGTCGTTTGTTCATTTTTCAGAATTTTAATGTTTTTTCGAATTTTAAAACAATGAAAAGTTTTTAAATCCGGAAAAAAACATTAAAAATTTTGAAACTTAATAAACGAACGTTTAACTGAAAATAAAAATCTTTGCCTTTTTGACAAAATTTTCGAGATAAGGGAAGAGTAACTTAACCATAATTGTCTAGAAATGCCCCAGGTAAAAAATTTTTTTGGATGTTTTACAATCATTGGAAGATTCCCTGACAGTTCTGAAAAAATGATCAAATAATTGAACTTTCCAACCATGAAAGACGAGTTTTTAATCAAACCGATACATTTTCAATCAAGAAGATTACATTTCTGTCAAAAAAGGATCAAATTTAAACAAAAAATTGAATAGTGAAATTTTTAATTAAAAAAATTAATTTAAAACAAAATTAATTAAAATATATAAATTTTCAACCAAAATGATTAATTTTCTACCTTGAAGATTTATTTTTTAGCAATAAATAATAATTTCTAACAAAATAAATGAATATTCAATCAAAGATTTGAATTTTGTACAGTAATTTTGAACCTAATATTTAAATTTTCAGAAAAAAAAAGAAATGAGTTCTCAACTAAAAAGATAAAGTTTCAAAGAACAAGATTAATTTTCTACCGAAAAAGTTTAGTGTTTAACAAAATTCAGAATTGATTTTAGACGCAAGAAAAATAATTTTTGACAAAATAGTCAAATTATGAAAAAAAGAATTTTAACTAAAGCGAGGAATCCTCATTTTAAAAAATGCATTTCTAAGAAAGTACTTCCACTTCCAACTAAGTAGTTGGATTTCCAAAAAAAAGGTTAATTCTCCACAAATAATGTAATAGTAGATATTTGAACCAAAAAAATAATAATTTTAATCCAAAAAAGTAGAATTCAAATTTCTGGAATTTGCATTGGTTTTATCTGATGAAGTACAATACCGGTTTCTGGGTAATATAAGGAGCAATTTCTAGTCAGAGTATATAGGGATCATGCAAAGGGCCCTTACCCTGGTTCATGGTTCGTCTCGTCTTTCACGAGACCTCCACTGGTTCAACACACGTTTCGAGGGAGAGAGAAGGAACATTTTTCTTTCTCGCTTCTCTTTAACTTCTACCTTTGTTGCATCGCTTTACGCTCCTACGATGAATATACACTAACTCAAACAAGAATCGTGTACTCGGTTCATCACGAACAAAATTCAGGTTCAATTCATGACCAAAATGTGAAGGCAATATTAAATCTGAAAATCCCGCATTAATTAAAAGTTTGAATTTTTTACCGGGCAGAAAGATGTTTATAATAGTTTGAATACTACAAGAAATAAACGCTGAACAGGTTTATCAACAATTAATGAATCCGATTATAATTAATAGGTTCAGGAGGGGTACAGCTCGTATGATAATCAGAAAAGAAATTATTTTTTAATTCAAAAAATAAGGCTTAACATAAAATTACTTTCCTCGGATAATTTCATTTAAATTTTATAACAATCTCGAGGCACTCATCTTGGTCCATTTCACTTGCGTGGAATTTTTTAAGGTGGTTTTTCTGGAGATTGACTAAAAAGCGAACCTTATTATTTTAGCATAACTGTAGCATATTAAAAAAAAAATTCTTGAGTTAAAAGTGGTAAAGTTGGAAAACTCAAAATTTTTCATATGAAGTAATGGTTAAAAATATATATCTTGGCTTCGTTTAAATAAATTTAAGAGTGAATTAGAATTAAACAAAAGTTTTTTAAATTCCGGGAGCAGGAATCTAGTCTGGAATTTCCGTTTACGAACATAGAGCGTCATTCATCGTGGTCCATGTAACGTGTGTGGATTTTTTAAAAGCATTTTTTATCCAGACTCGATGAAAAGAGCTTCTAATTACTTTCGCATATCAAAAGGTTGGTAGCGATCTATTTTTGAGGAGTATGAGTCCAAGCATAATTTCGATGGGTTAGATTGTTATAGATAAAATGATATATTGATTACAATGACAATTAAATAAACATGATTAATGGACTTCAAAATTATCAAATTTTTAAAGTTAAAAAAAAACAGGTTTGAAAGTTTAACCATACATTGAAGTCTCATAGAGACTTCAACGCATGAATCTCTAGGGACGAGATTTCCAATTAAACCTTATTAATTAATATGTTTACCCAAAGTTTCTTGTTTTATACAAATATTCAAAGTAAAAATACTGCATTAAAATTTAGAGTGTTTAAAATGCAAAAACTTTTTTTTTAAGAAGTTACGAAATATTGTATTTAGTAATATATTCAACTATTTTTGGTTGAAATTTAATTCTTTTCAGTTAGAAATTTATCTGTTTTGTTAAAAATTTAATTATTTTGTTCTAAATTCGACTATTTTGTTAAAAATTAATCTTTTTTGGTGTAAAATTGAAATATTTTGTTGAAAATTGATCTTTATTGTTTGAAAATTCAACTGTCTTCTAAAAAATTCGGCTTTTATGGTTTTAAAATTCAACTATTTGGTTAAAAAGAGAATGCTATTGTTTGCGGTTGAATTTTATCGTTTTTTTTAATTCAATCATTTGATTCAAAATTCGTATTTGTATGTTAAAAAGTCAACTATTTGCTTGAAAATTCCATTATTTTGTTTCAAAAATTATTACTTACTTACATGATGGAAAAGTCATCATGTTTAGTTGAAAATTCATCTTCAGACTTTGAAAATTATATTTTTTGTTTGAAAATTAAATATAATGATAAAAATTCCCCTCTCCTTACTTGAGATTCAACTATTTGGTTGTAAATGCAATTTTATGTAAACGTTGGAACATTTGGTTAAAAATTTGTGTTTCTAGGTTACAAATTCAACTATTTGCTTGAAAAATTAATTATTTTGTTAAATTATAATGTATTTTGGTGAAAAATTCAACTGTTTTTTTGTTTTATATTCGTCTCTTTGAAAAACTCGTCCTCTTGGATTAAAAATTCATCTTAGGGTGTAAAAAAACTCATCCCTTTTAGTCGCAACTTTATCTATAGTGCTTGGTAATGATCTTGTTTGTTTGATTATTTTTAAATTTGGTTGAAAATTCATTTTTTAGGTTGAAAATTGAACTATTTTGTTAAAATTTCAATTATTTTCATAAAAAGTATTTTCTTTTGGTAGAAAATCTCACTTTTTTTTAACATTCGTCTTTTTTAAACATAATATTCGTCCTTTTAGATTTTAAATTCATCTTTCATTGTAGAAGCGTCATATTTTTGGTTAAAAATTTATCTTTAGGGGTGAGAAATGATCTTTTTTGTTGAAAATTAACGTTTTTTTAAATTCCACTGTATTCTAAAAAATTCGTCTTCTTGGCTCGAAAATTCAGCTATGTGGTTAAAAATTCAACTATTTTGTTGAACATTCGTAACTTCTTATTTAAAGTTCAACCAGTTGTCTATAAGTTCTTTAGATGAAAACTAATTTTTCTGTTTAACATTAAACTATTTGGATGAAGATGGCAATGTTTGTTAAAAGTGTATCTTTTCAAGTTGATAATTACACTGGCTTAAAAAAAATCGTGTTTTTGAATTAAAAATGCAATATTTGGTTAAAAATTTAACTGTTTTTTGTTGGAATTGACTAAAAAATAAATTATTTTCTAAACCATTCAAATTTTCAACTTTGAAATTCAACTCTTTTGTTTAAAATGCGTGTTTGGTTTGAAAATTCATCTCTTGCGTTTAATAATAATTTAACTATTTTATCAAAACTGCAAAATATTTTGACGTGAAACCATCGACATATAGAAATGGACCGGTAACGCTTCGGGGAGAACTGAAATGGGCTCTAGAAAGAGAAAAAACATATGAGACTAAATATTATGTACTGTTAATTTAAAAAAAAGATAAACAATACATTAGAAATGTGTAGTTATAATAAATTGAATTTTAAAGAACATCCATGTAAGATATCCTGTTTCAGATAGATTATTTTAAAAACTTGGTAACCTTGAATTCTTCTTGAAATTGGATTGAAAATGCTACAATAATAATCGTTTTGTGAGTTCAAAAATAATGTAAAAACTGTCAAAAATTTGAGCAATATTTCTATAACATAAAAAATAATCGTTTGTATTGCATAGGTACAAAACTTCATATTTTGAGGTTTTTTTTTTTGTTGTAAAATTTTTATTTTACTATATTCAATAACTTTACTTACGTATGAAAACATATCCCCGTATAAACGTCTTGACAAAGCCCACAAACTACACAGGCTGCCACCATTTTTATATTTATTCATAATAAATTATAATTAAATAAATTATAAATAAATCAATTCTGAAAAGTGCGATAAACGTCACATTATTGAGGCACTCGCGACACAAAGCACGGTCCTGTGCTGCGCTAAACTTCGCCCAACGAAAATATTCTCGACCCATCAGCTTTATCTAGAAAGAGATAGGTCTACGTCTCATATGTTTTGTCTCTCTCTAGAGCCCATTACCGTTCTCCCCACAGCATTACCGGTCCATTTCTACATGTCGATGCGTGAAACCTTAGGAATTGTTTTGAGGGCATTTGGGCTGTGAAGTTAGCAAAAACTTTTTTTATTCGCATAACCGGGACAAAATTTCAAAATCTGGTAATTTTTCCTACGATAAAAAGTGGCTTAGACTTAGTGAATTTCAACTTGGACTTTTTTTATTTCCAGTTTAGTTTTGATTAATTTAAATTTTTTTAATCTTTAGATTTAACTGTGCGAATTAAGACTGAACTTTTTTAACGTGTCAGGAAAATTAATGAACAACCAGCCGTTCAAGTTAGATTTATCCTCCGCAGAATTTCGTAGAACCATAGAGCTACTGTAGGAAGTCGAGGCACCGCCTGAGTACAAAGATATTCCGAAATAGCTGTGGACTCATGCAGGCAACGCCCCGAAATAACAGACATCAGGAGATACATTTGACTTTCGCGTTGACGTCGCTGTCGATCACGTAGTCTTTTTATGGTCCTATCCAAAATTATGAAATGGTTGCATTCACCTGACCGTGGACACCAGGAGTGGGTCAGTCATCCCAACCAGTTATTCGACCCCATTCAAAAAATTCAGAGATCACTTTTTAACCTTCAAAGCGTCAATTATATCGCCATTTATTGAAGAAACCAGTTATTCTTGCAAAAAAAGTTTTACAAAAACTTATTAACTGAAGGCGATCAATTTTTCAATAATATTAAAGAAATTTTTATTATTATTAGTGTCAGCATTAGATTGAATTTTTTTCAAAATTAATTTACCTAAATGAAAATGTAACTATTCCAATTCCTGTTAAAAATTTATCTTTTTTAGTTGAAAATTCATGCTTTTTGTCGAACATTCATCTTTATCGGTAAAAAATTAATATTCTTCGTTGAAAATTTATGATTTTTGTTGACAATTTAACTAGTTGATAAAAACTTAATCTACTTTGTAGGAAATTGAAAAATTCGGTTAAAAAGTCTGCTTTTTTTGCTTGAAAATTCATGGGTTGTGTAGATTTTTTGTTGAAATATAGGTTTTTTTGTTGAAAAATAAACAATTTGGGTGAAAAATTTTTCTTCCTTGCATGAAAAATGTTTATTGATAGAAAAATTATATATTTTGGTAAAAAATGTAATTGTTTCCTGGAAAATTGAATTATTTTAGTAAAAATTCAATCACTTTTCTTAAAGGTTATCATTCTTTTGACTTGGAAATTCAACTGTTTTGTTCAAAATTTGTGTTATGTTTGTGTGAAAAATTCACCTCACAGAAAAAATTGAAGTTAAATTTTGTTTCATGTAAAATTTCCAGCTGATAAAGTTTACATGCTACGTAGCGAAAAATTATCCTACGATGGAATAAAAGCTGTCGTCTGCTACGGCATCCTTAGCAGCAATGGGAAAACGGCAAAGTATGAGTGAATTCGAGCTATGAATCGGGACAACAGATTTAAAACAACTAAGAAAAAAGAAAAGTTAGAATTTGTTTCAGCTAAAACTTGCAAACGGTTAAAAATTAAACACATTTCGACGAAAGTTTTACTGAGGTTAGGAGAATAATTCGGATCTCGTCTACAGCGCCACGATGAAGTGAGAAAATTTCGGTAACACATGTACAATCAGCAACAGAAAATACGAAAAATTATTTTGTTCTTACTGATATATCTCTTCCGAAATCAATTAGATTATTGTTGAGGCATTATAACTTATTTAATACAATTTAGAAAAAAGCGCAAAAGCAACTGACAGATGGAAATCCCCAGTTCTCTCCAATTTAATGAAGTTAAACAACGACAGATAGCGCTGGGATCGCAATTCTTGCTACATCGCGAATAAAAATGGAGCGATTATAAGGCAAAAGATTATACAAGTACGGTTAAAAATTGGAAATTACCTTTAATTCATGTAAAGTTTATTTGGCAAGGTTAATTTTTTTTGTAGTGAATCTTTCGCCCGAAATCGATGTAAACTTTATCTTTCGTTTTTTCTGTGCGATTTTGGTAATAAAATTTATTTTTTGTTAAAATAAATTAACAATTTGCTTACATTTTTTTCAGTTTTAGACTAAAAAATCCTTATTAGTTATGAATTCAACTATTTTTATTAGAAATGTGGTATTTTTTAGTTGAATTTTAGTTGAAAATTAGTTGTTGAATATTTAAGTACTCCTATGTAGAAAATCAATTATTTGTTGTTGAAAATGCATGGTTTGCTTAAAAAGTAACTATTTCATTTCTTTCTAGAAGATTTATCTTTTTTTTTTGTTGAAAATTAATCTCTTTTGGTAATAAATTTAACTATTTTGTTGAATATGCATTCTTCTTTTAATTGAATTCAACTGTTATTAATTCAAGTATTTTTAATATGCTTAGAATTTGAACCAATTTTTACAAATTAATGTTTTTAGTTAAACATTTATTTTTTAGGTTGAAATGTGACTATTTTATTGAAAATTTTGAAATACTCCTATTTTATAACAATTTGGCCTGCTATAGCTGGTTTCAAATGCTGTGTTTTGGTTTGAATATTCTCACCTGAGAAAGTCAACTATGTGAAGTTAGTTTGAATAAAAAACAAGAAGTTGAAAACGATGAAAAATGTAACTGAATGAACAATTCTACAGGTTAAAATCGCTATAGAGTTAAAGTTAGAAATTATTCGAGTTTTTTAAACGTTTAATGAATTTTTCTATGGGGGTGGCTGATGTTGACGATCAATAGCTGTTACGTCGCAGTTCATCGATTTTCATATTTAAACGCCTAGGCAGATCCTTTTTTTCGTGCCTACTTTCGGATCCCATCTCTCTCGTACCGGCCGGCCTCGTTACCAGTCCTCCGAATATGGGAATACTCACGCACCAGTCGCCGGCGACTATTTCTTCGTTCTTGTCGAAGGTTACCTTCCTCGCAATACACTTTGCGAAGTATGTATATGCACGTAACACGTACGATACGGTACACGTACCTACGCGCAATTGGATTTGTTAAAAGTATCACTTTCACTCCGTTTCGGAATTACTTCTCGATAGACGACATAACGATCCAAGATGTAAGAAGAGACATTCTTTTTCTTTCGTAATTAATACCCTTAAAGGAAATACACTGCAAAATTCACAAAGTCATTATTTCCTGATATATAGAGCAATTGAAATCGAATTTTATATTTTAATATACTTTTTTTATAAGGAGAGCCTACACTAGGATGGTCCGAAGTTCTTTTTTTTAATCTGAATGCATATCGCTTCGAAATTTATTCGATTTCACACGCAAATTTATATTTAGAGGTTTCCCAAGCTCCGTTAACTTTAACACGCATTTACCATAAGAAAAAATATTTTTTAATAATTTTTATTCTCAAATCCTCATTGTTGGATGGACTGAACTGAAACTCAAAATTTCTCCTGAAAGTTAAACATAGAATGGGAATCAAAACATTTTTTTTATATCACCCTCATAAGTCTGCTTCATAGGGTCCCAAAAAACTTTATAACTGAAAAATTGAGTTTTGCGAATTTTTGGCGATAATTATGACTTTTTTGAAGTTTTATAAACACAAATTATTTATAAAATAAAATTCGATTTTTTCAACTGATTATTAATTTTTCAGTTAGAGCAAACCAAGAACGAATTAAATTTAAAGTTAATAATTGTTTACTAAATTTATTATTGATCACAATGTTCTTTGAGAATAATATTAGACAGTTGCAATTTTTTCTATAATTTTTCACTTTTTAATTATTTTGTGGTAATAATAAATGAAATTCAAAAAGCAACTTGTTTAAACAAATTATTATTGTTTGTATCTGTATTCTTCTTTAGTCCACTTTTTACTTGGAATGGGGTATTAATTAATGCGATTTAGCAAAGGAAATACAATTTAGATATCAATTTGACAAATATCCGTTCTACTTCAGAAAAATAAATTCTCGAAAAAGAAAGAGACTGTTTGAAAAATGATTCTCTCTGATGTTTATTTATTATTAGTTCATAACTAAAAGCAAAAGTGAATTTAACTATTTTAGAAAAAGCGCTACTTTCTATCAACTATCTAAGAGAAGATTTTTATAAACAATAATGTTTTTTAAACTGCATTAATTTTTACCTGGCATTAATTGGGAAATGGATAAAAAGTGGATAATAATAGAAAAAACTGCAACTTTTTTGCATTATTCTAAAAGAACATTGTGATGAATGATAATTAATTTTTTAAATAATTATTTATGTTAGATTTTATTTATGGTCGATTCCTTTCAACTGCAAAGTTTATAATAAGTTAAGAAATTTAAAAAAACGTGACATTGCAACCATATTCTAAGAGGTAATGATTAAAAACTATAATAAATTATTCAAACAATTTATATAAACATCTAATCATCAGTTGAAAGTAGTATTTTATTTGTTTTTAACAATTTTCATTTAAAAACCACAAAAAATAATAATTAGCGCAAAAAACTCGCAAAACCCAATTTTTCACTTATTTGTTTCGGATCCTATAAAACTGAGTTATGGGGCTGATATTTTAAAAATAAATTTCAATTGGTATTCCATAAATGATTTTGAGGAGAAATGTTAAGTTTCAACTCGATTCACCCAATAAAAATTATTTTTAAGCGATTTTTTATATGAATTTTTTTTTATCAAACTTTACAAATTCTGATTCATAATGTAATTTTTGTTTTAAAATACAGCTGATTACTCTAATTTCCAAATATGAGTATCATGATACGGTAAAGATTGGATTAAATAAAATATTTTAGTTAGTTTAATTTAAATAAATATAGCATTCAATTGCAGTAGGAAAAATGCAAATAAAAAAATTTGGAAAAAAAATGTAGACAGCAGGGACCCAAACTTTCCGGTTACAATCTCAAGGCGCTACTGCTTGATGTAACCGGGACTTAAAATACTCTTCTATCAAAATATATTTGCCATGGGGTTTTTTTTACTTTTCTTCTTAGTAATAACTCAAAAGCGAATCTTATTACCTTAGCACATTACATGTTTGGTAATGATCCATATTACTGGGAGGAGTATGAATCCAAACAAATTCCAATTGCTGTAGATTCGCCTTGTTAGTTTATGAAAAACACACTTAGAAATCCTACGATGTCGAGGCTGATTTTCTCCGTTTTCGGAAAGATTTTAAAAGGAACGGAAAAGAATTATTTAAATTTGAATGCGCTCTCTGCGTGGGTGCGCAAGCGCACAAAATTGGCAATGAGCCAATGATGAAAATGGAAGCATATCTTATTCTGTACTGTAACACGAATTTGAGTTCAACGCTCTTGAAGTTAATTTCACCCTAAAACAAAACTTACTCTTTCTAAAATATTAATTTTGGAATACGTCTTATTTTTTCTTTTTGGACATTTATTTTAAAAACCGACAATGTTTATTTTTCTTCTGTTTCGGGAATGTTTTACGATTATTTTTCGAAAAATCTTCAAAATCTTCACTGAAGCCGTTAAAAAAAAGATTTTTAATTTCAAAAAATGTAGTACTAGATTTTTTTTTCGAAAATTGAGGTAGAAATAGAAAAAGTTAAGAGAGCGAAATTGTTCGTGGGAAAAATTTCTACACAAATACCATTTTGATCATTATTGATCTCATTTCGTTTTCTTGAAAAAAAATGGTTTATTCTAAAGGGTAGAAATTCAGTTTTTACTGTATTACTAATTACACCAAAGAAAAAATTCTAACAAATCAATATTATTGTTCAAATACTCTGAAAATGTTTTTTATTTACAAATAGTTAGAAGCTTTTGTAACAAGTTTTTAGTTTTAAAAAAATGCGAATCTTCGCTTAAAGAGCGAAGATGTTTCCACCTTTGGGTTAAGGCCATTTCAAAAGAACGGAATTATTCAAAATAATCCATTATATTTCACCTATTATAATTTAAACCTAAGTTCTAAAAATAACGCCGATAACTTTTTCCCAAGACCAAGAGTAGAAGATGACCCAAGACCCAAGTAAGAATAGCTATCTATACTCGCGGTTCCAGGAATGACTTAAAACACTTGCGCGATAAGAAATCAGCGTTAAAATTAGCATCAATTAGATGAAAACTTGTACGGATTAATCCCTATTATTCTTTATTACGCATTATTGTGCATTATTACTCATTAATACGCATTATTACGCTTTAATGCGCAATTATTACCACTTTTTACACATTAGTACGCATTGATACACATTATTGCGTCTTATTACGAATTGATACACATTATGACGCTTCATTACGCATTATTTTAAACATTACTACATCATTATTGCGCGGATATTACGGCGCTCTTGAAGAGTATCGCCGCAATAGAATTAATTAAAACAGTGGTATAGACTAATATTAGGTAAAGAAACTGTTGAAATGTTATAAATCATCATTATAATTATTCAATAATTTTTTATATTATTATCCTAGAATTAAAGTCTAGATTAAACCACCTACAACTAAGTGAATAAAAGGAACATTTCTCAGAGAAAAAACATTTCCTATTAAATATTCTTGAATGATTTCTTGAAAACTAGGAAATAATAATTGTTCATCGATATTTTACGTGGTAAAAATATTAACTAATATTAATATTGACACAATTACAATTTTTAGAGAAATCATAATGGGAGATATTTTCATTCAGGATGATTATTAAAGCTCTGTAACCTCATTTTGCGTTGTATGTAAAGAAAAAGTTAATTAATCACACCAAATTACGAAACAAATTTTTTTAATTTATAATAATTGTCGTAGTTAGCTATTTTCTAAATGATTTGAGCTAATTAGGCATTTTATACGTTTTTCTTTTTAGCACGAGTGCTGCATGTTAGGTTTATGAATGCCAATATCAGAGCAGTATCAAATAAAGCTAATAAAAGGAAATACTTCTAACCACATAATTTGAACTTTGATGTAATATGCACAGAAAATATTAATATTACCTCGCCGCCAAGAAGCTTTAATGAGAAAAATTATTTTTTCTATTAAGAAACTTTTATCTGTGTGATTTGTTTATACCAATTGTTATTGACACTAATAGTTGTTACATTTTCGCTAAACCTATTTCTTATAATATCAACCCTGAAGTACTATTAAAGCAGTTACAGTAAAAAATTAGTTATTTAATAAAACACATTTGCAGTTGCCTGTCTATTGATTAAATTGTTAACTGTTCACCCAAAAAAGATCCATAAATTTATTATAAATCATTTTTTATAGTACCTGACGTTTTTTTTTATTCGTAAAAATCAAGATAAAAAACTAAGAAAATACATTTTTGGAAAAACGTTACAAAGTACAATAAAACGTTAATGAACACAATTGTTCACCTACGCATTATATTCACAAATTTTCTTTAAACCATTTTTTGATAAAATGCCTAGATTTTATTTTAATCGTAAAAAGGACATTACAAATAAAAAATAAATTTTGTGGAAAAACGCACAAGATACAATAATATGTTAATTAACCTAAGGCTAAGTTCACCTTAATTATACCTAAAAATTCGCGTAAAAAATGTTTTGATTGTATGCGTAGTTTTTTGTCTTAATTAGATCTAAAAATTTGCTTTCAACCTTTTTTGATTGGACGTGTTCTTTCATCAATCGTGAGAATAAAACAATGAAAATACGCCTATTTTCATACAATGGGCTTTATGAATTGTAATACATATAATATACATTTATTGAAATACTATATTTTTCATTTTTTCAATATCTGAATGAGTTAATCCAGGACTGAGGATACAGAAATAAATATAATATAATATAAACATTTAATCGAGTGCGAAGCACGAGGTACGTTATAAAAATGTGTTTGTTAAAGTTTAAGAAGCTTTAACAAAGGAGAATTCACAATCACCAAATTACAGTTATCGTTGGTTTGACTATCAGTTTAAAAAGATCTCTGCATAAATGTGAAGGAAGTAGAAAGACGGAGTATGTAGCGCGAGGTAAATACATTATCGTGCGTGAAACGCGAGATAAATGTATAATAGAGCGCGAAGCGCCAGATATAACATACACGCGCCTTAGGTGAGCTCAGATTAAAAAAAATTGTGAAAAATATTATTCCATAATAAAATTAAATGAAAAATTGATTAATTAGAAGATCTTAAAATTAGTCTATTGCGCGTTATTACGCATTATTACGCGTGATGTAATGCACGAGTGAATTTCCCCTGAATTAATTGATTCAGCAAGAATTCCGCTTCGAGTTGTAGTTGTCGTGAGAATGCTTCAGAAGTCACTTTCGTCGAATCTCATCACCAAATCTTGAGTGAAAAATGATCCTGGCAATGTGAGTTGACTTTGACGAGCAGTAATTGATATTCCTGGGCAAACGCATTGTAAGCTCAACCAGTTTCTCCGAAGCTCAATAACCGCGAAGGCAAACGTCGTTAATCTTTTACATGGGTATCGATGTACTCTTCTTACAGCTTTCCCTCTACTTGATTTCCACGTGCAGGGGTCTTATAATTAGACTTTTAGCAAACGTCTAGTCCCTGACGTATTTCATCACCAAAGTAATACTATTTTCTCAAAGTTTCGGATCAAAAGCTTTATATTCCTGTATAAATGAGTCGTAACTTTAACGAAGACGTTGACTTGGCCTGAATTGATCAAAGTGAATATTTCTTTATTTTCATGACGCTGAAAGTAATCTTAAGTATTCATTATTCTTTTTATATCTTGGGATTATAGGCGCGGATCCAGACAACCGGGGGGACGGCTTAAAAAAATGTTATACACAGAGTTGTATGACTAATTTAATTGACCAATTGCTACATACCATTTAATCATGTAACCCTTGCATATGTGCACATCCAATTTTATCTACGGTATTTGTAACACACACATGGTACCAGACACCCATCTCCCTTCTTTAAAATTAAAAAAAAAAAAATTATTCAATTGAAATCATTTCCTTGTCCTTTATTACAATAAATATTAAAAATGAGTGCCAGAAGCACAAAATACTTTTAAGACACACAAAACAACAAAAAATGAACCCGACGTACAATATTACAGTTCGAGCTGCCGCACACAGAATTTATCAAATAATTATTAAATGATAATTTAATAAATTATCTTTATTTCTATTATTAGTCAACACATTTCACGTGCATGAATCAAATAACTTGATAAGAAATTAATAATCCACGTAAAGTCGAATGTTTATTGGTGGGTAATATTATTTTATACCATTAATCATAATTACTGAATTTTCTGAATCAGGTCAAATTCTGCATGTACATATTTGAGGGCGGCCTTTAAAAACAAAATCAAGTTTCTGGTCATTTATCGGTTACCTCAAAGGTTACCAAACATTTTTCCAAATGAGAAAATCGGAAAATTAATACTTTTCGAACTGAAAAAATGTTAAATATAAATATTAACTATTCAATTACAAAATTAAAGTATTTAAAACCTTAAAACTGTCCCATATTTTAAGTATTTATAATTAAATAATTTCCAATTCATTACTTAATTCAACAATTTGATCATACTTTTTTCGCACTTAAGGTTCTGTTTTCTCGTCTAAGAAAAACTATTTCTTGTAAATACCATCAGGTTAAAAAAGTTGACATGTTATTATTTGTTCGTACATATTAGCGTACATAAGTGGATAGGGATTTAAAAACCAACCCGACCAAAGTAATGCAGACCGACCCTAAAAGTCGTTCTAAATTTTTTTTAAAGAGTTAGAACAATTTCAAAGATTTGAAAGATTTCCATGGATTTAAAAGGATTTCAATATTTTTCAAGAGAATCCATAGAATTTCCAAGGTATTTAATTATTTTAAGGAATTTTCAAAGCTTTTTAACGTTTCAAGGAATTTAAAAAGATTTGATAGATTGTACGGCAGTCCATGGTCTTAGACAAGGATTCATTAAGGGATTTAGTATTATTTGAAAAGATTTAAAAGGCTTTTCAGCGTATTTTTGATTATTTCAAGGGACTTCAAAAAACTTGTAAGATTTCAAAGTATTTTTATGGGATGATTTTGAGTGATTTTTTGACGGATTTCCAAGAATATAAAAAAAGTTTCTAAATATTTTGTATACTTATATACGTTACAAAGTATATCACGAGAAGTAAGGGATTTCATAAGATTTTCAGGATTTCAAAATAATTTCCAATATTTTGATTAATATGCGGTTCTAAAGAATTCTCCTGAGTTTCAAAAGATTTTAAAGGATTTCATAGGACGTCTAAGTTTTTAGTATATTGAAAAAGATTCTAAGGAATTTCAGAGGATTTCCAATATTCACAAATATTCCAAAGGATCTTCAATGAGTTTTATAAGATTTTTGAGAATTTCAATGACGGATTTTAAATGCTCTCAATAAAGTATTTTAACAAAATTTCCAGAATCTTATAGGATTTCATAGGAAAAATATTTTAAGAGATTTCAAGGAATATTATCAGATTTTATGTGAAATCACGGTATTTCAAAGGATTTTACAATATTCTAATGGATTTCAAAAAATTTATTCTCACCAAATGAGAGATTTCAAAGGATTTCTAAAGTTTTAAAATATATAAAAAAATCTTTAATATATTTCAAGCACTTGTATGTGTTTTAAGGGATCCAAAAGATTTTAGGGTATTTTGAATGATTCCCACGAATTTTCAACCGCTTAAAAAATGTCAAGGTATTTTAAAAGATTCTAAAGGATTTGAAACATTTTAAGGCATTTCCAAGGATTTGAAGGAACTATCAAGAAATTTAATTTCTAGGCATGTTAATGATTTAAAGGAATTCAAATAAATTGTATGTGTTTTTAAAAAATGTCCTACATTTTCGGAAGATTTAGGTAAATTTGGTAGGATCTATAATGTATCAGGGTTTTTTAAAGATTTAAATAATTTCAATAGATTTTAAAAACCTAAAAGTAATTTAAGAAACATTGTTTGTTAAGAATTTTGTTATTTTTCCGAAATTCTATTTTTTGGTGGAAATATCAACTATTGTATTTTTGTTGTTGTTAAAAATCCAACTACTTGGTAAAAATTTCAACAAAATTATAAAAAACGCATCTTTTTGGTTGGAAATTCCTCTTTTCGGGTTGAAAACTAAAAAAGTATTTTCTAGAAAATTCGTCTTTTTGGCATCAAACTTAAATAATTTGGTAGAAAGCTTAAATATTTTTTAAATTCTTTTTTGTTTGTGTAAAAATGTACTTTTATGTTGAAAATTTACATTTTTTGGTTGAAACTTCAATTACATTTTTAACAGTAAGGCTATGTTGTCAAAAAGTCATTTTTTCGTTTGAAGATTTATAATTTTAGTTGAAAATTCATCTTTTTGGTTGACAATTCCTCTCTTTGGGTAAAAAATTAATCTTCTTGGTTCAGAATTGATCTTTTTGGTCGAAAATTCCACTATTAGATTAAAATTTCATCTATATTGTTGAAAATGCAATATTTTTACTTGAAATATTACGAATATTTCTAGCTTTTCAATATGATTTAATATTAGTACCTAAATTATTTCATTCAATAGAATTTATGCACCTCTGTTCGTGAAAATGTCAATATTTCCCCTGTTTTTAGAGCATTTCAGTCTCTAGAGGAGATTACCATTATAAAAATCTTTCTGATCTGCAGCAACTTAATTGATTTAACTTTCGGTTTTAGATTCTCGATTGAATTGGTAGTAATTCCTTCGCTGTCAACGAGATCCTTTAAATCTACAAAACTAGAGCAAATAAATCGTTTATTAAACATTTGAAATTGGTACCTTAAAAAAGGATCTGTTTCAAAACATCTTATTTTCTAAGGTCTTAAATTTCGATATTAGGTGTTGTAGGGGGTATTTCAAATTAATATTTTTATAATTTACAATTCTAATTTATATCTCAAAATTAAAACTAGTTTTAACCGAACTTATAGTTTTATTTATTTTTTAGTAGAATTTATGTTCTGACATATTAAAGTATGATTTATTCGGTGTTCTGAAATGTTGACTTTGGGGGAACACGTCGAGAAATGAAATTTTGAAACGCTGCGTGCATAAAATGCAAGTTTTATAATAGCACCTCGACGCAATATTTCTCCTTCAATGTATAGAGTGAGTCGTGATGTCATCATCGCAAAATAACCAATGTCGCCTTCAATATGTTATAACACGTTTTCTTGAAAATAAGCAATTATTTTAAATAACTTTATTTTATTTAAGGAAATTCAAATTTTTGAATGGCAGTTCTAGCTTTTGAGACAATTTTATTCACATATCGATTAACATTGTTGCTAATGCAATGATATTATAAAATTATGCAATACAGGAAAACATTAACAAGCAAAGCAGCCTACGCTTAGGTAATGCATTCAGATGGTGTAAATCAGAGTCAGACTCTTCAGAATAAATCATGATGAGGAAGTTTTTCTGTGCACAATGCATGACAATGCTCTTCTCGCGTGCTTGGCTAAAAGAAATTATGAGTTATTATTAGCTTCCTAATCCTTAGCCGATAGGATCACTGTATAAATAGTTATTGGATTGAGATAAAATACAACTACTTATTTTTTAGAGTGACACTCGTAATTTTTTATTTTTGCTTCAAATTACTATTTCGAACAACCTATTATTATATTTTTAATCTACATATGTACACGAAATTGAGAGAATATTTATTGAATTCTTATTCATTTTTCTCGCAACTGTTTATTTCATGGGTATTCTAGTTAATACTACAGAGTCTTAGCAAATTTAGTTGAATTCTAAACAATTACATTCAATTCAATTCTAGTGAATTCTGACCATTTATATTTAAGTCTAGTATACTCAAATATATTTCACTAAATTCTGACAAATGGTGTTTAATTCTAATAGAGTCATGTTTATTTTACCAAATATAACTGAATCATAGTAAACTATATAGAATTCTACAAAATTGTACTGAACCTTAGCCAATTTGACTGAATTCTTTTTAATTCTGCTAAATTCTAGGAAAAGTAAACTGATATTTGTTTAAATTACCTTACATAGTAGAGCAAATTACATTGCATTTAATCAAATAATAATGAATGCTGGAAAAGTCTGGTCAATTCTAGCAAATCATATTCAATTGGATTAAGTTATATTGAATTCTGAAAATTTATATTGCTTTACAGTATATTCAAATAAATCCTATCAAATTCTACTGAAGTGGGTCAAACTGTACTAAATTCTGATATTTTCGACTAAAGAATAGCAATATTCTGTTGAATTCTCATACATTTAACTGAATTTTTGCAAATCCTAATAAATTTAACTAAAGTATACCCCATTCAACTAAATTAAAGTGTACTCTATCGAATTGTAGCGAATTCGATTGCACTTCAGAGAATTCTACTAAATTTTTGCAAAATTATACTAAAATTTAGAAAGATTACTTTTAATCCTGTCAATTCTACTAAATTCTTTCAATTCTGCGAAATTCTAGCCAATTTGATTAAACACTTAGTAATATTGTAAAAAATTTGATCTAATTCCGCTGAATTTTAAAAAAATTCTATCGGGTTCTAGCAAATTCTGTTGAATTTGAACAAATTTTAATTAATTCTGGAAAATTATATTGAATTTAAATTCTGGCATGTCCTACTTAATTCTGATATAATCAACTGAATTTTACTAATCTTAACTAAATTTGAGTAAACTTGATCGAATTCTACCGTAATTCTAGCAAAATTATACTGCATTTTTGCCCAATTGGTCTGAATTCTATTTAATTATATTAAATTATATCAAACTATATTAAATTCTGCCGAATTCCACGAAATTGATTAATGCTAAAATTCTAAAAAAATCATACTGAAATTTAGCCCAATCAATCTGAACTCTAGTAAATTACATAGACTTTTATCGATTCTATTGAATTCTCAATAATGAATTCCATGAATTAACAGAATTCTTTCTATTCAATGGAATATTATAAATTCTACGGAATCACATTAATTGTACGGCATCCTATAAATTCTACAAAATTATGTAAATTCTATGGAATTCTATCGATTCTATTGAATTGTCAAAAAATAAATTCTATCAATTAACGCAATTCCATTATTTCTGCGGAATTCTATAAATTCTAGTGAATTCAATCAAATTCTTCTATGTTCTAGCAAAATTGGCTAAATTCTATTAAATTTGTATTTTATTCTGAAAAATTCTACTTGATTCTGATATACTGAACTGAACTCTAGCTAATTGAATTAAATTCTGTCAAACTCTACTGAATTCTATAAAATTATATTGCTCTCTGGTCATTTATTCTGAATAATAGAGAAATTCTAAGAAAGTATAGCCAATTTGATTGAATTCTCAGCAAAATTCTATGAATTTCTGCTAATCTTAACAAAATTCTACCTAATTCTCGCTATATTCCATTTAATTCCAATAGAAATCTGCCAAATTTAACTAAATCATAGCAAACTGTATAAAAGCCTAGCCAATTCTACTAAATTTTAGAAAAATTATACTGAAATCTATCAAAATTATATTTACAGTGAGACTTTCGCACTGGGTCGGTTTTGGGGCTGGCGGTGATGGGGAACGAACTTGATTGTGTTCTAATGCGCTTTTGTTTGGTCACGACTGAGCGACCACCGCACACCCCGCACATCTCCTTTTACTTCTACTTGCGGCGCGATGTCAATTCTCGGAAGAACTATATCAGGGTCCCCTATATCAGAGTTTCACTATAATTCTATATCAATTCTACTAAATTTGGTCAATTTTTTCGAATTCTATCAGATTCTACTAAATTGTATTAAATTTTACTGAATTCTGGCCAAGTCGGCTGAATTATATCAATTGCTACCGAATTCTATAAAAGTCTACTGAAGTTTAGCAAAACTGTCCTAAATTATTGCAAATCCTGATCTTCTTTTCGAAAAAAAATCTTCCAAATTGAATTGAGATCTGTCTCAAATAACTTTCAAAATTTCAGCTTTATCCTCTTCAATAAGAATAAATGATCCCAGCGTGGGAAATGTTCTTTTTACCACTCACATTTATCTAATCTGATTCAAATGATTTATAAACCACTGAGACATTTATAGACTATGATACATCAGGTTTTCATAGCTACTCTATGTCGAATTCCATGAGTTACGAGTACCAGTGTACAAACATGTGCGAAGAGAAAAAAATTTGGCAGACCAGTATCCCTTCATGTTTTGTATTTCCGGGAAGTTAAAACTGGGTCAACACTACTGGTACATAATTCCTACTCTACAAACAAACCCATACGTGTAGTCTGCTTGAAAATAACTACAATTAGCCTACCCAGCCAAGAATTTTATTAACGGCAGAAGGAGGAGGGGGATGAAAATAATGAATAAAGAAACATAGAGGAAGCAGAAGATAATTACACTTCAAGTGAAGTTATTGAGACTGAAGTTGAAAAAGACTCATGAAGGTTATTTACATTTAAGAACTAACGCCCAATGTTGATCATGATCAAGAGTTGTAATTTAATCAATGACCTATAATATTCGAAGTAATGTCTCTATTACTAAATTATTACTTATTATGGAATATTCATAATATTGAAGAATATACTGGTAATTTTGCAATAACTTTGCAATGACTTTGCAATGAATACATGGAGAAATAATTTTGTTAATTGCAGGATTTTATTAAGCGTATTTTCTCCATTAAGATACTGTCTGCTAATTATTGGTACTTTGCTCTTTATAAAATCGATTAAATGTGCGTAAATGATATCGGGCAACATGTTCCATTAGGGTGGTGTATTTTTTTTCATCTTGATGCATATCGGCCACAAAATCATTCAAAGTCACAAAAAATAGAGGTGTTTAAAAAAATGATATTTAGAGATTTCGCAAGCCAAATAAAGTTTTACATGTATTTCTAATAAAAAACTACACTTTTGCACATTTTATTCAGATTTTTGTGATTTTTTGAACACAGATTGTTTCTAATACAAAAATTTCACTTTCTTTGAACAATTTCATGTTCAAATAAAATGCTTAAGCAATGTATTAATGTATATATCGATATTCTCTTTGAATAATGCTAGATAGTTGTGTTTATTTTCTAAAATATTCAACTTTTCATCCATTTTTCACGTAGAGCGAGGTAATAATTAATGAAATTTAAAAAACATAATTTTATAAATAATGCTCGATGGCTGTGATTTCTTAAAAGATTTTTTGAACTTTATGCCTAATTTTTACTTAGTGTGATAAAAATTCATGCAAGTTAACAGACATAATTTGTTAAACAATTCTTAATTGCTTATAACTATATTTTCTTCGAATAATGCTATAAAGTTTCTAGGTTTTTGAATTGTTCTGCTTTTCGTTTAATTTTTAGTTAGAAACAAACAATTAATATTTTTATTAGTATTAATTTAAAGAAAAAGGGTCTTAATAACTACTTTAAGGTAAATTTAAATTTAATAATGTCCATATAGAAAATTTGAAGAATATTTAAAATATCTGTTTTATTTCAGAAAAATATATTTACAAAAAAGAAAGGCATTGTTTAAAAAATGATTCTCTCCAATGCTTATTTATTCTTTGTTTGTAACTAAAAAGTCAAAGCGAAGTTAAGAATCCCAGAAATAACGGCAACTTTCTAGAAATTATCTAAGAGAACATAGTTATAAACAATAATAATTTATTTAAACAATTATTTTTGCTAAATAATGATAATTATTAAATGAATCGAATTGAAAAGTGGATTAGAAGTGGACAAATTTAGATAAAACTGCAGCTTTCTAGCATTATTCTTATGATTAATAATAATAAATCCTTTTAAAAATAATAATTCATTTAAATAATTATATATAATATATTTAATTGACTATTACCTCGCTCTAACTGAAAAATTGAAAATGAACCGACAAATTCGGAAAACCCCGCAAATTTCTAACACTATTCTAAGAGAAAAACAAGAATAGATTAACATGTAATATAAACATCTAATAATTGGCAGAAAAAAGGGTTTGATGTATTTGAAATGACTTTTCATTTAAAAATCGCAAATTAATTATAATTAGCGTCAACAACGATCAAACTAGTAGTGATATTTAAAAAGTAATTATTCATTTATATTCTATAGCTAATTTTGAAGAAAAAGTTCATTTTTAACTAGATTCACCTAATACTGACGATTGTGAATAAAATATACAAAAAACACATTGTTTTATTATACAGAATACACTTTAAACTTCGTAAGGCTTGCGGAACCTCTTAATATCATGTTTATTTTCTAATGAATTTAGTTTTGTAAGGATTCCAACAAATTTGGGGCGATATAAATGAAAATTTAAGAAGAAAAATTTCGAATGAATTTTCGGACCACCCTAGTGTTGCATACTATTATTTTCAAAATAGCATTAGATCGTTTAAAGCAATAATTGTGTAATTACAAAATACAGCTCTTTTTCACGTTTCCAATCATAATTTCGATTATAATCACTTTTAAAATGTTCTCGATTTTTCATGTCATCCGGCAGAAAAACAGTTTCATAACCATTTTATGGCTTAAAAGTTTAATTTCCACATTTAAATTAATTATTAATTAAAGATTATTAAACATACTTCAAGAAATGTTAATTTAACAACATTTAAATCGTGTTTATTTGACCAAAATATCTTGTTTAGCAGCCCGAAAAATGTCGCACATCAATTAAGTATCATTCGGTATGTTAATCCAGACTAAAAAAAGTCATTAAAATTAAAACATTATTATTGTATAAGCTTACACTGAATTACAGAGTAAAATTATTATAAATTAATATTATTGATAATATGATAATGTATCTATGTATTATATTTATGATATTCCAAAAAATAAAATTGTAATGTAAATGATTTATTTCATTTATTGTAATTATTTATTGAACGTGTAAATAATAATTAAGCCTAACGTATACAAAATTAAAAACAATGAACAATCATTATTTCACGATCCATTCGCAAGTATAATTATACAAGCTTTATTATTTACAATGATTTTTTTACACATTAAACGTTTTTATTGATTAAAAATGGTTCTTTTTTTGTTGAAATAAATATTACGTTGGTTAGGATCGAAATTCATATCCAGAAAAACAAGAATAAGTTTTCAACTGCAGCAACATATTATGAAGTTACATCAAATGTTCGAAATTCGACTTTTTTTAAGATTCGCGGGAATTTATTTTTTCATTTTTTTTACATAAAAAAACTTTTTCTATATTTGTAAATAAATGAAGAATCTGTACATTAGAGTCTTATTAAATAAAAAATAATTCCAATCTTTTATTATAAATTATTTGTTATTAAAATAGACGAATCGGCATTTCACTTATTTTTCAAGTTAAAAATTATTTCAAAGCATCTGACATTAATACTTGGAAATACAAATAAAGAAATGAAAATACCTTAGAATCTTTTAGATCCATTAAAATATGATAAAATCCAGTGAAAGTACATGAAATCTGAAGGTATTCCTTAATATTCCTTGAAATATTTCTAGTCCAATGAAATCCTTTGAGTTCCTGAGAAATTCATTAGAATACCTTATTAAAAGCCATTAACAATCTCTTACAAGTATTCATATCCACGGAAATTTTGTAAAGGTCCTTAAAATTCCATTCAAATATTTAAAAATGCTAAACGATTAAAAAAAAACTAAGCTTTACAACAAAAAACAATTATTTACAAATTTGCAGATCTTTTTTAAATACACATTTTTTTCTCTTCAATGTTTTCCGTAGCTTCTGTCATTTGTCAAAAAATATTTTTTTTATTTAGATTGTTGCTTTTTACAACTAAAAGAAAAACTGCGCATTCTATCAAAAACTGATTAAGAACAAAGTACATCTTTTTTAGATGCACAATTTTGGTAAATTCATATTTTTTCGTAGCTTATGTCGTATGTCCACAAAATTTTATTTTTGTTTGTAATTTTATTTTTTTTGATCGAAACAAAAACTACGCGTCCTATCAGAAAGTTATTAATAAAAATTTGTAAATCTTCTTTAGGTGCACAATTTTTGCCTTTTTGTCTTTTTCATAGCTCGTGTTGTTTTTCCAAAAAAAATTATTTTTTATCTTAAATTATATTTTTTACAATTGAAACAAAAACTACGTATCCTCTCAAAAAAACGATCGATTGGAAATGTGTAGGTTTTTTAGGTGAACAATCTTTGTCTATTTATTTTTTTAGTAGCTTTTGTGGCTTGTATAAAAATTTAATTTAAAAAAATACTTAATAACAAAGTAGATCTTTTTTTGGGTGCACAATTTTTCTATTATCTTTTTTCGTATGTATTTTACATAGTTGGATCACAAAATAAACATTTTAATTTTTAATTGTTTTTAGTATAATCAAAATTTGAATTGTAGATTTTTCTAGAAAATTCAAAAAATTGTTATGTTAATCTTTTAGTGCTTTCAAAAAGCAATGTGTTTCTTGTCTCGACTATTTTTCAGAACGTGTGTTGTCTGGCTTACAATTTTCATTTACTTTTTTTAATCTTAACAATGCTCCTATAACTATGATAATTTTATTTTTATCCATGAAAACCAAAAAGATAAATTTTTCAAATTTTCGAGTACTGCGAATAGCCGAACAAAAAAAAAAAATGGTCTCAAAATTTTTGAAAATGCTGTCACTTTTTGAATTTTTTCCAAAAAAACTGGTCATTAAACTAGACTTTCATTGTCCGACACTAAAATAGTGTACTAAAACCCAATCTAATAGATTAATTCTTGCAAAAGGTATCGTGCTCACATACAAACATACATACATAGCCATTCGTAAGTGTCTGCGTTTTTTGGGTTCAGAGGGTCTCAAAACATGGATATTTGAAAAAAGCGGGAATCAAATTTGATACAAATCTAATTTTTTTCTGAGGAGAATGTAAAAAGATGTTTTATTTTGATCTGGAATACTTTTTTTTAAATTTTCAACCAAAAGTCGACGGTTACATGAGTGTTTCTAAGGATAGTTGAATTGTAAATATCATTTGCTTGGAAAGTTTAAATTATTTCAGTATTATTATTTTTAAATTAAAACTCTCTATTTCTGTTTGTTTAGAATGGAGAATGGCTGCGATTGAAAGTTTTGGAGATCCAACCAGAACTAACGAAATTAGGTTCTTCTCCGGAAGAAGCAACGGAACTCTCGAACGCCCACGACGAAGTTCTTCTTCGGTTGCAGGTAAGGTTAAAATTTGAAATCATTTGCATAAAGTCAATATTGATAAAACTTCATTTAAATTTTTTTGATTCCAGAGCAAACAAAGCCCCGTGGAAGAATTGCTACGACAAGCCGATCGACTTATTTCGACGCAGAGGCTAAAAGCGGAAGTTTACAAAGCTATGGCTGAAACTCTTGCCAATGCGTGGAGGGACGTAAATTCTCTCTTAGAACGACGAAAACAAATTCTTGATAGGAATGTTCTCTTTCAGTGGTAAATGGAAAATCAAAAATTAGAACATTGAATTCAAATTGTTCCTTAATTTAACTCTAATAAATTATAATATATTAACTTTGTTGTAGTCGAGCGGAAGAATGCAAAGAGAGCATGCGAGCCTTGGAAATGGCTTGCAACGACACGTTATTACCAATTGAGATTGAGGCAGTGAAAAATTTTCTTGGTAAAATTCACGACTTGCGAAAAGTAATGTTGGAGGCTGTAATGGGTGCTCTACAAGAAGGAAAGATTTTGCTCGATCGACTCAAAGAAATTTCTAATGAGGGTACCCTCGATTCTAGACCCGATAAAATCAAGGCAGATGCTGATTATGGTATGTCACTAAACCCAAAACTTAAAAAAAAATTGTATATGTCCCTACTTCCCCTTTCCACCTCTAGTTCCCCTCCTCAACCCTAGTTTCCCTCTCTTCCTGAACTTCTTCCTCATCTACTTCACTCTCCCCTAACTTCCTCAGCTAACATTCCACAAACCCCTACTTCCTTACTCTTACATTTCAGATCAATTCCCCATCCCTTATTTTCCATCACTTCAGTACTCCTTATTTCCCATCTCTTTCCCACCTCTCATTTCACTCTACTTCTTATAGTTCCCTTCTTCTTTTACCCACTTATCATACTTCCCCCGCCCTCAGTTCACCTTCCCTCCCCTACTTCCCTTAGCCTTAATTCCTCTAGTTTCCCTTCCCTCAATCCCCTCCTTCTTCACACCTCATTTTCCCTACAATCATTTTCCCTCACTCTCCTATCCCTCATGTTCCCTTATGTCCTATTATATTCCCAACTTCTTCTCCTCTAATTTTCCTTCACCTCACCTTATTTGCCCTACTTTTCCTCTTATCATTTCCCCTCGCTTCCTCATACCTCATATCCACCATATCTCCTTATCACATCCCCATCCCTAATTCCCCTTCACCTCCCCCTACCTCATTTCCGCTCACTTCTCTAATCATTTGACTGAGCGAAACTATAAGCTTTTCTCCCCGGTGATGCGAAACCCTAAAAAAATATACATTTAAATAAATTTCTTTGATATTCTTCCAGCCATTTTACAAGTTGAGACTTGGCTCGAGGAACTTCATGACAGAAGACGATTAATCGAGGTGTCTTTTAAAAGCAGAAAGACTCAACTTGAACAATGTCTTGCATTAGCATTACTTGCAACTGATCTCAGAGAACTTGAAGATATTTTAAACATTAGGATAACCGCTTTATCCAGCACTAGTGACCATTTGGGTGATTCGTCAGCCAGTGCCGAATTGTTACTCTTCGAATGCAAAAAATTGCAAAACGAGGCAAAGGTATGTTTTTAGAAGCATTTTTCTGATTAATTAACGTTCACTGTGGCTAAGCGGAGCATACGTGGGAGAAAGCGGTTAACCTTAATTCTGCATTTAAAGTACGATATTGCTTCTTATAGGGTTTGAAACTGAAGTTTAACAATGTTTAGTTGCGAACTTCTATATTTGTTGACTAGAAAAATAAAATCCATTCAGAAATGAGGAATCAAGGTTACGCCGTTTTCCCTACATGCGCCGCATAGCCGCTTAGTTTGTGTTAAGGGGCCATTCAAAAACATCTGAATTTTTAACTAAGGAAGTTGAATTTTTAATAAAGAACTTCTATAATTAAACCAAAATTTTTTTTGTTTTGAAAAAGACGAATTTTCAGAAAATCAGTTAAACTGTTTCTTTAAAGATGACTTGTTAACAAAATATTTGAATTTCAAAGACAATAATCCCATTCTCAACAAAATAGTTGGATTTGAAACCCGAAAATATGAATCTTTAACAAACAAGGGACTATTCATCCAAATAGTTGAATTTTTAACTAAAACCCATACATTCGTTACGAAAAATGGAATAGTTCAATTTGCTACAAACTACTTTAATTTTAGACAAAAAAAAAAGAATTTTCTACAAGATACTTTCAAAGTATCTTTTCTACCAAAGAATATGCATTTAAAACAAAATAAATCAATTTTTCACAAAATAGTTAAATTTTTATCTGAAATCGATCAATTTTTAATCAAAAATTAAATAGTTAAATTTTCAAACAAAGAAATAAAGTTAAAAAAAGAAACAAAAAATGTAAATGTTCAACCAATAAAACGAAGTTTTAACAAATTAGTTCAACTTTTAATCGTGTAGTTGAAATTTAGTTTAAAACCATGAAATCTGAATGAAAAATTTTATTAGGTTTTTCAACTTAAAAGGATACCTTCTTAACCAAAAATGAGAGAGTTAAGTTTTCAGTTAATGAAATTAATTTTCAGATAAAAAAACGAAATTATGACCCAATAGTTCAGTTTAATAGTTGAGTTTTCAACTAAAAACAATCAATTTCTAGCCAGAAATTGATTAGTTGAATTTCAATTAGGAAAAGTGATTAATAAGTGAAAAAAAAAATTTTTAACATAATATAGTTAAATCTTCAATTAGAAAGTAGAGTTTTTAATTAAAATGTATGAAATAATGAAAATCGTGGGATTTTTTTATGGAGATCTATTGACTCATTTCGCGTTGAAGTGAAAACATGAGTAAAGTGGCAAATTCCTTAAAAAGAGGAGGGGGGGGGGG
>NC_046659.1:88158104-88191359 GCF_010883055.1 Belonocnema kinseyi | reverse complement strand
CCCCCCCCCCCCCCCTACATCTGGCACTGCAACGCAGTTTATGAAAGATCCCAAGTGTCTAATTAGTATCGTCCCAAAATTTTTAAATAAAGAAAATGTAAATGTTTTTTTTTAAATGATTAAATCATGAAACATGTTTAAAAAATTTCTTGTATGTTTCATGCAGGATTTTCAAGACAGAGCGATCAGGATAACGAAGTCGACAGAGCGACTAGTGTCATCAGGGCATTTTGCGGGCGAACAAGCAACTGAGCAGGCCTACGCAATTCTTGGTGCTGCAGCAGATTATATTAATGATCTGGATCAGTATAAAACTTTGCTGAACAGAGCCGTAGCATTCTTTGAAGCTGCTCGATCCGTAGGTGTTTTTGATAAATTATGTTTGTTTGCACTTGCACGTTTTGTTCGACAAAACGGGGCATATATCCTTATGTAATTGAAGGAAATTCACTAAACCATAAAAATTAAATATTGTGCTTTATTCTTGTAAATGTGATCCGTCTATTATTCTGCATTAATATTGAATAATTTAAAATACTTTTAAATTATCGCCATTGTCACCAAAAGGGGACAGTGGATGATGGATTTGAGATTCGATGATAAATAATTTAAAATAGCGAAATAACACCAGTTGTGGGCCACCCTTTAGAAGTAGGCATCATCCTCTAATTAGTGTCTAGCAAGGGGAACCTAAAGTAGACCGGTTCGTTTTCCAGCTTTTTTTTCTGATTGAATTTTAATGCCTTGCAAGAGTTGCCCATCCATATTAACTTTTTTACCTGCAAAACCTTTTTTCGATAGAAGAATATCTTCTGTTCGTCCTTAGTATTAACATTTTTTTAAATGTTTCCAATTGGTTCAAAAATTCTGAAAATTGTGTTTGAATAATATGTTTTTGTACTTGGAAAATAAGGTGAGATGTATTTTTTTAAATTATCATTGTGTCATTCGCACATTTATTATGCATATTTGAAAATTGTAAGTGTGAAATAAGTACTTCTGCAAATTTTACTTTAAAAACAATGCCCTTTTAAAAAAATTTTAGATACAAAGATTTTCTTGTTTCAATTTATCCAGTTTTGCTACCATTTCAAAATCTACCAAGGAACAAGAAAATGGTTTATTTATTCCAAATTTATGAAAAAATGATTTGTAAAGTACCTTTTTTTATGTTTTTAGAATTATTGTCTAGGTATTGCTATATATTCTGCTAATCACAAATTTCCCATTTTGTACTTTTTTAGTTTTTCGGAAGAGATAAATTTTGTTTCAAAACCTTAGACTTTTTTCAATGTTTAACAATTTAAGGTTTTTCTAGTTCCATTTTTTCAAGTTTTCTTTACTCTTTCGAAACAGATGAGAAAACAAACAAAAAGTAGCCGACTTTGTAGCTTTTGCGACTTTACATATAGTAGTTATGTGCAATAAAGTAATCTTTTCCTTATTTTATGTAGAAAATAACAGTAAAATACGATAATTGTGTATGTGTTTTCAGCAAATTTAGTATTTTCATTTTTCAAAAGATCGAAACAGCTTTACCATTTTTTATTCTTTCTTCGTTTTTCTCATCGGTTTCTAAAGAGTGCAAAAAACGTAACAAACTGGAACAAGAAATCCTTAAAATCGCAAACATTGAAAAAAGGGCTAGATTTCAAACAAATAAATTTTTTCCCCGAAAAGCAGAAAAATACAAAAAATTTTAATTTATGGTAGGTTGACTTTATTAGTAACTATTATTCAATTGCACAAATGAAACGATGTTTAAAGTAACATCGAGAAGAGACTCATTTTACCCTTAAATTTTTTTAATTTTCTTATAACGTAGAAGAGTATCACTATGTTAATTCCAAAAATACGTTCCTTCTTCTTTTCTACGTGACCTAACATAGTTCACTGATAAGCGAATCCGCTCTACAATGCCAACGAAATTTTTATACTTCAAAGAAAAACAATATCATGTTTCTTTGGTTCAAGTTTAAAAAATTTCGGGTTCGAAATATTAAACATTTTTCAAAACAGAATGAATTTCACTCAACCGAAAAAATTTTTTTATGCAATTTTTTGTTAGAAAAGATCACTTATTGCTCTAATTACAAAATATGAATATTACAATAATGATAACCAATTTTAAAAAATTATGTCCTACATTTATATCATTTTATTTTACTAGTTCTTTATATCTTGAGATTTATTTTTATCTAATATAAAAATAATAAAAACTAAAATATAAATGTTCAGTTGATTACAAAAATGAGAATCTTCTATTTAAACATTTTTCTCAAAGTGAAAGCGGTAAAAGTTGAAACCCCCAAACTTCATATAAAACAATGGTTAAAAGTTAAAATAGTGGCTTCGTTTAAATAAATTTAATAGTCTATTGCAATCGAAGAAATTTTTGTAAGTTTTCGGTATTCGGAATCTTACCCGTTTTTCTCGAGATTGTTTGAACATCGCTTCTTATTACTTTAGCACATCACAAGTTTGATAATGACTTAGGCAATTTTCGAAACCCTTGTGACCTACATCTAATAAGTTCTGAAGCTTATAATACATTTTTAACAAATTAACAAAAATCTTTCAAATTTCTTGAACGCGGATAAATGCCCTAAATCTTTGTCCAACTTGATGATCACTTTCTATAGAACTCTGAATCTGATGCTTTATTCAAAAAAGGTTTTTGCACTATGAAAGAATTAACTGGGTGGTTTTTTCCAGGCTCTTACAAAGATGGATCAGCTGGAAATTCAACTGGTAACAACCGAACATTCGCCACACTCGCCAGCTTTCGCAAGATTACATGCTCAGGTGGTTGAAACTTTGGAAGACATTACAAGGGAACCTCTGGCGGAAGGTCACGCCCTTCTCGAAATTACGGGAAGGGGAGCGCCCGGTGCAGAGGTATGATACAATTAAATATCCGTGACGACACCTGCATGAAAATCTTTCATTATTGCAAAATAACCTACCGAACAAACAATAAATCTTCAAATTTTCGTTTATTTTCGAAGCTCCAATGAAGATTCCTTTAAAATTTACATTTTTTTCAAAGAAATATGCAAAGAAATGAGTTTGAATGATTTTTAATAAAAAAATTTTTCTTTGGCAGGGCGTCAAACGAATGGTGGAGGATATAGAAGACAGAAAAATCCGTCTATTAGAGAACTGTACTGCTCATAGAGAAGAGAATGTCCGAGTATCCCAATGTTTGCACGACTTTTTCGAAAAATATAGAAACCTTCGATCATGGCTAAGCAGCATTGTCGAATCCTTCCTTCGAGGTCATCAGGATATGGGCAGCGATTTACGAATGGCTAAGGATTTTTATCAATTGCACTGTCAGCTGTTAAATGATTTAGAGAAAAAGAGCTTCGAAGTTCAGATGATCGACCAGAATATTTCACAAGCAGATATGCATTCACACCTAGAGAAGAGCGAGCAACGTGATATCGATGAGAAAATGAAAGAGCTGCGCAATGCTTGGCTAGTTTCGAAAAAATCCCTTGAAGCGAGAATTCAATTAGGATCTCTTTATGCCGATTTTCATCAAGCGGCCACAAATTTGGAAAATGAACTTAACTCCTTAGAAGCAGATCTAAAGAACAATGCTGACAACTTGGACGATGAGAAGATGGCACAATTAGAACAACGATGGAGGACTCTACAACCTTACTATTTAAGACTGACGGCTACAGGAAAGGCATTTTTGGATGAAGGAGAAAAGGTACTAAATAGAGACATTTTTTGTTCTGGCATTGTAAGGAATATTTTTTTAAATACGTTGTTTTCTTTATAGATTAACGATGCGTATCTAGACGTACCCAGAGCTTGCTTGTGTGTAGAAACAACTTTGGAACGCTTTTCCAATAGGCAGTTTACGGTTACCAAGACTTGGGAAAATTGGCAAAATACAATTACGATATTAAAGGAGAGACTTGTGGAAAGAGAGAAAAAATTAGAAGAAAGTACAAGGGTCAGTAATATTTTGTTTAATTTCTTCCAGGAAGTTAATCAACATTTATAACATTCCTCACGCATTTTTCGAATTTCAGACTTTGGAATGGGTTGCCAAATTTAGGGAGCAGCTGTATCCAATAATAACATCCGAATCGACAAAGTCATCTACAATTCTTCGAGACTTGGAAAGTTCGCGATCTCGAATACTTCCCGAATTGAACAAAGCTGTTTCAGAATTAGATGCGAGAATCAAAGGGATCGATGCGTTTGAACATCGAGGTATTAAAAAAAGTTTTTTAGGTTCTATTAATTTTCTGCAAAGTCTTTAAATATTGTATACATTACTTTTTCTAAATAGGAGATGATATCACTGACCAGCTGATTAGAAAGCAATTATCCCAAGTCTCAGAACATCTACAATCTACGGCCTTGGATTATCAAACTCTCTTAGAATCTTTGATCTCAGTTTTTGAAAATCTCACAGAGGTACATTACTTGACTTTATATTCATTCTTTTGTAAAATCTTCATAAAACAATTTACTTTCTGACAGAATGAGCTAAAAACCGATCAGCAAATCCAGACTCAAGACATATTTCATCTGACGAATCTGCCAAAAGAGGCTGTTCGCGAAGTTAAGACTCAACTGCAGCGCCATGAAATAGAATTAAGTTCATGTACAGAATCTTTAGCACGAGTTCGATCGGAAATGGAAAATGTTATTCCCAGAATTGAAAGACAAGAACCACCGGAGGCTGCAAGACAAGATATTCAGAAGATAAAACAAGCTGTTAATAATGTTACTACATCCTGGGAATCTTCTTGGACAAATGAAAAATTACGATTAGAATATGACCTTCAATTTTCTTTGCTTAGAGAAGACCTCGAGAAAATCGACAAGGAGATACAGGAATTAAGTAAACAATTGAGAACGATATCCTGCTGGCTTGGAGAAAATCTAAGCTCAGCGAAAGCAGCTTCCGAGTCTTTCAATCATTTCGAAAAAAGTCTTGAGGTAATCTTGAAGCCTATATTTACTTGGAATAATTCAGTTTTTAATACAAATTCAGACCTGACATAAGTTTATGGTTGTTTATTTTTAGATTATTCGAGATAAGCTTGAAAGTTTCATCGAAATATCCGAGGAAAAGCTGCCCAAGGAGTCAAGCCTCATCCAACATGAGATTGAGTCTCTGAGGGAGAAATTGAAGAAATTGAAAATGCAGGCTGATGACACCAGAAAACGCATTAATTCGAGCATAGAATATTTTGAGTTACTCGACGAAACTAAAGACTGGTTCAAGGAAGGAAGTAAATTGTTGATAATTATAGCAAGAAAAACTTCCACGGTTAAAGAACCACAAGAGGCTATTGACTTGTTGGCTGACATAGAGAAATTTTTGAAACCTGGAGAAGACAAGCAGGAAAAGAGAATTGAACGTATTAGAGAGCTATCTACTCAAGTGTTTGGTATGTCCGTAAAAAATATTAATAGCAACTCTTTAGTTTTTTTTATCCTACTTTCTTCCATTCAGAATTTAAATTGTAAATTAATTTGTATGTTTTCAGGAACAGACAGACTTCCACAATTTAATGAGGTGGTTGTTGAAAATCGTGAAATGCTCGACTCTTTTGCGGTAGTGTCTTCTGAGTTACGAACATTGGCAGAGAATTTGAGGAATGCTGCAGATTTGCGTGAGAAACTGAAGAAAGAACAAGATGAAGCTGATGCAAAACTAGAAGAGGCTAAAAAGGAAGCAAATGCCGCCCAGGCTGCTGCTGCTCAAGCTGAAAATGCAAGGAAAATTGCTGAACGTCTTACTGCAGAAACTCTTGAAAAAGCTGCAGAAGAAGCCAAACGATTGACAAAACTTGAAGCTGAAGCAGAAAAAGAACGAGAGAGAAATCGACAAGTTGCAGTGTCTGCTCAAACCGAAAAAACGAATTTATTAGACGAACGATTAGTGAAAGAAACTATCATGAAGGAAACTTCATCTGTAACGACTAAGGAGATTCATATTCTTCAAAAGGTAAGACTATTTAATGATTGTCATCTCTGACACTGGTTTGGAAAATTATTTATATACTTTTGTCAATTCTACGTTTTTTATTGCAGTCTGAAATCATGGAAACTATACCAATTCAGATTCAACCAATCCTAGAGCAGGAACCAACTATAGTTAAGGAAGAAATAATAAAAGAAGAAATTAACTTAAAACCAACAAGTGATAATGAACAAAAAATTTCGGAACATCAGTCATTGAATATACCTGTTTCAATGGCTCCACAATTTACAGTTTCACTAAATGATGCTACGATTCAGGAAGGAGAAAAACTTACTTTTGAGTGTCATCTCATTGGTTCTCCAGAACCAGAAGTCTATTGGTATAAGGATGGGATATCAATAATTAATAATCCAGATTATTTTACTAGCTATAAGGAAGGAATTTGCACTCTTACTATTGAAGAAACATTTACTGAAGACTCAGCTAGATTTACGTGCAAAGCTTCTAATGACCTTGGCTTAGCAGAAACAGAAGCAATACTAACTGTTAAAGGTAAGAAACTAAATTTAAACTAAAGATTGTCCATTTTTTTCTAACAAGGAAATGATCTACAGAAACTGCGCCTGAAGAACAACCGAGTTCTCCACATTTCATTAAAGAACTTCAATCATCAGTTGCAAATGAAGGTTCAACTCATAGACTCGAGTGCTTTGTGGAAGGAAATCCATTACCTACTGTTATGTGGTTTAAGAATGATATAAATATTGATAACTGCCCGAATTATATAATAAATTATAACAACGGAGGAGCAGTATTGGAATTTGAAGAAGTTTTTCTTGATGATCAAGCTACCTATTCATGCAAGGCAACAAACTGTTTAGGAGAAGCCTCTACTTGTTGTAGTCTGGCAGTCAAGTGTAAGTTTTTCAAAAGATCATAATTTATTCTCTGGATTCTGAATACATAATATTGTCATCAACCAAAAACGGGGAAAATATATAATTTTGATTTACGTCTATTCTTTCTTCTACTTCAGCTCCTCAAGATGTTGCAGCCCCGTTAACAGAAAAACCGCAGATCATATCATCTCCTTCAAACATCATGGCGAGGACAGGAGAAAAAGTCAAATTGGAATGTGAAGCAACAGGTAATCCTACACCAACATTGATCTGGACTCACGATGGAAACCCCATTGAAGACACAAGTACACTTAAGGTAAATTAATAATATTATTATTTTTTAAATGATGATCAACTTGAGGAATGATGAGCAAGTTTATTAGCACAAAAACACTTCCTTAGAACTAGTTTAAGTTGATGTATAAGCATTGGCTATAATGAACCAAGAGCACTAGTTTTCCATAAGTATTTTTAGCAACATTACCTCCGGTATGCGTCTAATTCAAAAGAAGCCAAAAAGACAGAAGTGAATTGAAAACAAAAGAAAATAATCTTCTCAAGGTCCACTCAATACCCTTTGCGCAGATCCACACTGATGGAGGGAGAACCAGTCTCGTCATTTCGGAAGCGTTCCCAAAAGACGCCGGAAGTTACGTAGTGATTGTGCGAAATTCGGCTGGAGAAGTAACAGCATCTTGCAACGTGTCGGTAAAGGGAAGACTTCCAACAAACGAAACCAGCGATTCCGAACACCTTTGTAGTGATATGAAGCCAATAGTGCCCAGCATTCGACTTCCACTGAAAGATATTCAAATCAAGGAAGGAGAAAGTGCCAGATTGGACTGCATTATTATTGGACATCCAGAACCTGAGGTGAAAAGTTTCTAACTTTAAATTACATATTTTCCAAATATGTTCGAAATCGGTAGACCTTTTGTCTTTTATTCCAATCTATTCTATTTACCTCCATTAAGCAATAGGTTTTTGAACCTAGTCATTTATCAATCACAGTAATTAACCAAATAATTCTTATGTAGGTGATTTGGTACCATGATGAACGACCTGTGAAAGAGTCAGCTGACTTTCAATTACTATTTCAAGGAGATAGATGTTCCCTTGTTATTCACGAGGCTTTCTTGGATGATGCAGGACTCTATAAAGTAGTTGCCATCAATTCAAGTGGTGAAGCTTCTAGTAACTGCATATTATCAGTTAAACGTAAGTTGAAAATTGGTATAAAGTTTAAAAATACCAGTTTGTTACCTACGATTATAATTTAATCTATCCGAATCAGCTAGAGGATTCAAAGATACACCAGAATCAACTCCAGTGTTTGTCAAGTTGCTTACTGATTTGCTGGTAGCTGAAGGAGAAGAATCCGTTTTCGATTGTGTGATAACCGGAGAACCAAAGCCGGAAATCAGGTGGTACCTAAATGGAGATGAAATTGTTGAAAATGATAGAATTAAGGTATTTTTCTTTATCGAAATTTATAACAATTTTCTTTCAAATATTAAACTGCATTCTGTTTATACCTCTCACAGATAACGAAAGAGGAAAATGGAACAAATATTCTTCGGATATCGTCGACTCTTCCAGAAGACAAAGGAAATTATATTGCCAAAGCTACAAATCATCTTGGGGAAGCGAAAGCTTTTGCACGACTTGTTGTGAGAGTTCTTGGTGATTTCCAAAAGAAGGACGAACTTGTCAGGATGGAAGAAAAATTGGTAGCACCATCTTTCAAAGAACGATTCGAGAGCAAGAGTGTTTTTGAAGGAGCACCAATTAAATTTGAATGCATCGTGACTGGAAAACCAGCTCCCAAGGTAAAACTTTGTATATTTTTTATAAGAAAGAAACGTTAACAATGCCTTCTTCTGATGCACCTATGAACAAAAAACTTCTTTAAAAAATCCTGAAGTCATCAAAATACCAAGTCGAATTTGTTCTTATCTAAAAATTCTCGTATGAAGACTGAGCTGTTAGAAGCTAACAGTACGTCGGTAAAGTAGGATGTTTATGAAATAATGAAACTGTTAAACCTTGGATGGATTTGTGCCTTTGGATTAAAGTTTCCGGCGGCCAAGAATTGGACAGAGACGTATCGTACCTTATTCTACATTCGTAGCATGCCAAAAAGGCCTGACCGTTCTCTTATCCCATATTCTATCTAGATCGATTCTCGAGCATCTAACACAGAGGTCCAGTGTGGCTTGAAAGTTCGTTCGAATCATGCTACTGTTGGCATTTATTCTCTTACTATTTTTTGTAAGTAATCGCGCTTCCAATGTTGATTTGTCCTTGAACTGGATACGGATACGTTGAAACTTTCGCGAGTTATTTCAAACTTTGGATTAAATAAGGCGGACAAGGTCAATCTAAAGTAAATACAAATAAATTATTTTAAAGTGAATTTAATAAATTCCAATCGGTATCTGGGGATTTAAAACCTTTGTATATTATGTTAAGAGAAGATGTAAATCAATACGTCTCCTTGGCGAGGATGTTTGTGATAATTTGTTTTAATTAACGCTTAGTCATAAGGAGATATATATCAACGAGAAGTCTTTAAAGTCGTGAAGAACTGACTTTTTCAGGTTCATTTTATGATAATTTGAGAAAAAAAGAGTTTCGAAGGAATTAATACGATTTCAGATTCAGTGGCTTTTCAATGAACGTCCGGTGCATGGAAAGGATTTTCTGGTGTCTGTTAGTGGAGAACGTCAAGTACTAACCATCCCGGAAGCAGTAAAAGCTCACACTGGTACCGTCTCCTGTGTAGCTGAGAACGCTGCTGGAAAAGCAATTTGCAGCGGCAAAGTAGAAGTTGGTAAGTTAAAAAGCCTTCTTTTTTCAAGTAAACAATTTTTTGGAAACAATTCAAGGAGAGGAGTAAAAGTTCAAAAGTCTTGTATCTTAGTTGATAGAAAATTAAAAGTCATTAAAATTTGTAATATAAGCAACTATTTATTTTTCAATAGCGATTTATTGCTTTCGATTCCTTCTAACTATTAAAGCTTTATTACATGCAAACTTTATTTTTCATTCCACAATGTCGCGCTGGATTTTATGAGCTAAGATGTTGACTGTTTTGGTAGACTATCGATATGTTTTTTTAATCTCTCTTCTTATTTTAAACTTCCTCTGACCAGGAGTAGTTTCATATTTATGACTTATCTTGACCAGTTACATGTTCGAATGAATCGGGAAGGCATTCTTTTATTACTTTTACCGCCGTTAAAACGGGGTTGCGTGCAGCGTTCGGTGGCCAAAATAACATTGAAGCTAGCAACGGTGCCATGAGTTATTAATACTCGTATTTTAAACCGGTGGAAGCTTCATTCACCATCGGCGTGTCGAATCTAAGGAGAATCGAAACTTTGAATATGAGAACGGTGAAAGTATAAGATATTAGTTTATGATGTAATAATTTATGTGGACTATTTAAAACAACCTTTTGTGATGTCAATTTTTTGTTTTAAAGTTTGCGATAAAAAGTCTCACTCACTAGTTGGATCTGCACAGAATTCAACTGAGTAATAAATTATGTCGTAATCCTGACAGAAATTTAAGTAGTTATGTCAACTGGCTTTGATATATTGATAGGACTAATTTTTATTATTTTAAACGCAAAACGTTTTCGAAACTGTTATGTGCAGTAAAAACTCATACAGAAAATGCGTAACTCTGCAAGAATGCGTTTGAGAATATTTGAGTATATTTTAAAACGAGTGTCAAATTTCCATATTCTAGAGGAATCGTTAGGACGAATTTGAATCAAAACTTCAAATTGAAAAAAAAAATTATAAAGTGATTTCAAGTGATACATTACTTGTCTGAGAAGAGGAAATTTTAGGGTCGTTAGGAACTAATATAAGTGATTTAGTACTTTTTAATAACTCATGAAATACGCTGAGAATTTAACAGAAACACCTGAACTTCATTCCTATGTCTTCCACTTATTTGAATTTCAAAAGCGTGTGAAGTGAAATGTCGTTTATAAGGATACGAATATGAAACTCTCTTTCGAGTGATTAAAAATAGAGATTAGAATAGTGAAAGAGAATTAATTTATATTGATTCATTATAGTTACAATATAGTATTTTGTAATCAATAGTTTTAAATTAGCATCATTTGTTTATAAATAAAATACAAAAATGAGTGCAGAGGCGGATTGGGAACTGAAATGAAAAAAGACCCGGGAAAAACGATTTCTAATCGGCTACCACCTACACACATCTCCCTCAAGCTTTTCTGCATTTATCTCTAAAATTAAATTATTCTAAATTGAAATATTCGAAATCAAACATTTTATAATTAAAAGCATTCGTAATTGAATAGTTTCAAATTTCCTGTAGAAGTGCATATTTACTTTTAGCACTACAAAAAATCACCGTATTAATCTATTTTCTGAAATGATAAATCTAGTTCAAATAAACCTTCTTTGCATTGTTTTGTTTTTATAAATATTTCCTCATTAGAGATTAACTGATCGTCGAAGTTACACTGGCTCCTCATAATCTTAATTAGTCAACCGAAATCAACGAAGCTTTATCTGAAAATCGATCTTGATGCTGAGCCATCTGTCATCTGTTTGTTCTCTTCCTCTTGAAAATGAGCTTGATGAGTATAAGTTGATACCCCGAAACGTGGAGAGAGAAAGAGAGTAGGAACTCACACAAGTAGAATTACGTTATTTTTGTCAGCACGAATACTCGCTCGCGACGAACTCGGGTGGCAGTTACTAAGTCCGGAGAATTTGAGCCCGTCAGAGTTCGTCCGACGACCGGACGACCGGTCGCTTCAACGTTTTTATTCCGTTTGTTGTTCCGCTACTACCTGCTGCAGTTCTTGTCGTCCTTGAAAAAGGTCGAAAGTTTCCGCGAAACTTAACAAGAGGTCAAAGAGAGCTTTGGATAACCAGATACAGAGGTTCGTCGTGTTCCTCTAAAACTCTTCTGTTATCGCTGTGATCGGGTGACATGGTCCAAAAGGTGGTTGCTCGCTTATAATCGGAGAGAGAATCAATTTGATTCCATCCTCGGTTCCTTTGCCAAGCCGGTTATAGTGACGATAGATGCTACTGCTGCTGATGCTAATTTTATCGAGATGTCCGTGCATTTGAACTTTTGACGACAAAGCCAAAATAGCGCCTCTTCATCGCTTGAAGCATGGTATACCAGGTGCTTCGAAATTTGCGCGGACACCTTGATCTACCTTATAACCAGGAAATCAAGATAACTACACTTTATCAAGATTACCCTCATGTAAATTCAGTTTCTCTGATTGACCTAGTAACATCAAGTCATCTCCATTCGCGGGTTCACAGTTTCTATATTTAATCAATAGACTTTTACTGAGGTCAAATGATGAAGGTACCTCAAGATATTTAAATTCATAATTTTTAATAATAATTCCAAATTAAATTAAAGGTGTTCTAAAGTTTTGATGAGAATATCAATAGATAAAAATTAAAATAATTTGTTAGAACTTGTCAAAAAGAATTAAACCCAACGTTCGGAAAAGTGTTATATTTAATAATTGATTAGGATGAAAACTACTTATTGTGGATCCAGGACACTTGGATTGAATTTCTCGGTCCAGATCCACTCAGATTCCCAATTCTGAATTTATCTGAATTTATTTACCAGATATTTTGGAAACAAGCCAAAGTACGTGGTGCGTTTCGAAGAAAATGTATATTGCAGACATAACGTACATCCCTCGAGCAGATTAAAACTGTGTTTAGTGTGATTATAGCACCGACAATATAGTGAAAGAGTGACACTTCATTTTCCATGTGCATCTTACTTATACTTCATGCAATCATGCAACAATCCTCAAATAAAAAGTCTTTTTAATTCACATAATTCCAATCATCAAGAGACATTTAAATGAGGTTCGATTTCTATAAAAAGAATTGATAACCTTCTGTTACAAAAAAATCGCTGAAATTTCTTGGTTTTCCGTGTTAACAGCCACATTCCAGGTCTAAGCATCTTTATTACACAATCATCAAATTGTCAACTCAAGTATCAACTCTAATTGTTAGCTCTTCGCTGAATCAGGGCGTCTAATAATACTCCCGTGATTCAAGGGAATCAATGTGTAGATCCTTTGCACATTGATCTGTCGATTATGCTGTCAACGTGATACGACAGTGACGAGTAGACAAATTTAATTATATCTCTTGACCTTCATGAACACGAATACTTACCTTGATAAAACGTCAAGCTTATAAATTGATTTCAATCACAGTTCATTAACTTCTTTTGCATTCAGATTATTAAACTATCCTTTAACTTTTTGAACACACTTCCAACCTTAAAGCCTCTGTTACACTTTCTTTCACATTCAGAATCATTTCTGGCAAATATTTGTTGAATTATATTATATGTTTTATTACTTGTTATCTACATTTTGTTTTACTGTTAATTTTGGAAATTAGATAATATTAAAAACATGTTTTTAATTAAGAATAACAAAACATAGGGGGGGGGAGGCAAGGGCAGCTTAACGATTGCCAAAAGGTTATTGCTAATCTATTGATAAATTGATTAATCATCAGGTGTAGGGGTGCGAGAGGAGGGACTCGAAATTGTCCAAGTGCCGAACGACAAGATGCACGCCTCAAGCAGTAGCGAGAAGCACTTTACGACAGAAAAGACGTCGGGAGAGGGTGGCTCTGAAAGCCAGGTACTGACCAAAATGTCCTCCACGATTACTGAATCTTCAACAAGTCACAGTTCAACGAAAAAGGAGTTTGTTTCTTCAACATGTTCCTCGACATTAGGAACATTACCCGGACACGTACCTGCGAATCTTTGTGTTAAAAAGACTACTCAAAGTTCAGAAAACGCTTTTTCACAAAATGGTGCACCTCCAGTTGTCCAGGTAATAAAAGCGTCTATCAATTTTGTAAATAGGTGTGACTAATCGAAACTTTAACATATTGCGATCTGATTTTTTTCTGCAGTGTCACAGAGTCGAGGAATTCGAAAAAATCTTTCAAGATGTACCTGGCGAAGTTAAACAAGAGAGGACAGTCATTATTACGGAGGATACGGAGTTAACAAAGCATGTGTGTAAACCTTGCAGAAAGCAAACAGCTCCAAGATTCGTTTCACCTGTCACGGGAATGATTGTGGATCAGGGTACTGATGTTGTCCTTGAGGGAATTGTAGATGGTGCGATAACATTTATTTTTCTTAAGTGTTTAGATATTTAACTAAATTGCTATTTTATTATATTTTATTATTAATAATTGTAGGATTTCCACAACCAAAAATTTCTTGGGCTAAAAACAATCAAGAGATAAGAACAAAAGATGGTATCAAGATGATCTACGCTCAAAATCACGCTCGTTTGGAATTGAAGAATGTCAATGTCAAGGATGCGGGACGATACACTTGCACTGCCTTTAATGACTTAGGAAATGCAAGTAGTACAGCAGATCTAGTTGTAAAAAGTATGAATCAAGAAATAACAGTAAATGGTTTTATTCATAATAATTAAATGATGATTATATGATTATATATGATTTTTTACAGAAACTATCTTCCCTCCTGTATTTGGAAGACGTCTTCAAGCCCAGGTTGTTAAACGAGGTGATCGAGTGATCATGGAAGTCGAAATAACAGGAACCCCTGAACCAACAGTTACATGGTACAAAGATGATTTTCCCCTAAGAGAAAGACCACCCGAAATTAGAATGAAGCAGCAAGGATGTTGTTATCTTTTACTCATTGAAAAAGGTAATTTTGATCTACTCGAATGAAAGACTTTAATGTTTTTAACCCTGCATTATCCGTTTTGTCTAATTTTAGCTGAAAAGACACATGCTGGTAAATATATGGTTCATGCTACAAACGCTGGTGGCGAAGCTCAAAGTATCGCAGACTTTGCTGTGTTTGAACCAACTCCCGACACAATGATAGAGTTCCACAAAACTCTCGTTTACGAGAATGTACAAGATAAAGATGTTGTAGAGGTAAGTTTGTGTTGTATTTTAAATATTGCATCAGACAAGGTAAATTATATTACATGGATGTATCCTTTAAATCAAGAATTCTTGACCCGAAATTTCATGCTTAAAGATTCATGAAATTAACGAATTTTTAATAATTGCATAGCCCGATGAGAAGAAGGCAAAAATACCGTCTGCGAATCTCACTACTCAGCATATCACCACAACGATGATTCAGCCGAGTGCAGCAATAAAAACTCCTATTCCTCCTACGTCCTCCTGTTCCACTATTCGAACGATTCAATCGGAAACGTCGGGCGACACTAAAGCAACACGTTCCGAAATGATATCATCGACCACTGAATCCCATCGTAGTGAAACGAAATCCGAACAGAAATTCCACATGAAACTTGAGCATAAAGCTGCACCTCTATTCGAAAACGCGAGCGGTGACTTGGAGTATGTAAAGCCATCCAAGGAATCGAAAACGACTATTGAAACGACGAAAGAAGAAATGACTAGTGGCGGAAAACTTGTAGAAAGAGAGATTAAAACTTTTGATGAACAGGCGACTCAAATTGAAAATGAAAATGTCGAAACTTCGACTGTAGCAAAGAAGGACGCTTTGAGCTTCTTCGAAGCTATGTCAAAAGGTAGTGAAAGTAGACCGAAGGGTCCGAAAGATATGATTACACTAACAGAAGGACAGGTTGGAACCGGACCTGGCTGTGATGTCAAAGTTGGCAAGCTAACGAAAAATTATGAGCGCACAACAAGATTTGAGGAAGCTGTCAAGGAACCTGTCAAAGAACCCGTCAAAACTGATTTTAAAACTTCAAAGAAAGCTGTACAGGATATCTTTTCTAAATTTGAACAAAGCTCTTCTAGTCGAGGAATTGATAATAATCTTATAGAATTCCCTTACGAAGGTTATAAGTTACCCCCCTTGGAGATCAAGAGAACGATTCTTGAAGACGTAACCGCTTCTGGATCTCCTATTCATGGAACTCTTACGATCTCAAAACTTGAAGCACAATCAGAAAGTGCTGAAGCAATGTTGAAAGGCTTCAATCTCGTTCCAGAGCCACCTCCGGAAATAGGATATGCACCTGCTGAGGTAGCAAAAAAAAAACGTCCTGACGTATCCATTAAAGCGAAACAGCTCCAAGAGTCATTTGATAAAGGTTTGTCCCCCGTGGATGCCCCATATGGCGGTGTAAAACTTTTTCCCTCCTCACCGGTACCCAAACCAGAGCCAAAATTTACGACACGGCCAACCTGTGCCACAGAAAGACCACTGTCTATACCTCCTCCTTTTGAGCTTGGAAAGAAAGAAGTAATTGAGGAAACTTGCACTAAGAAGAACGTCCATCAGGAACAAAAAAAGACAACTGGATCTGATTTCAACAAGACATATGATTCTAGTTCCAGTATGATGAGATCTGTATCACCATACAAGGAAATAACAAAAGAAAAATTCACTTCATCTTCATCTGATTATGACAACCGTTCTCACGTTTCAACTGATATATCTGAGTACAGATGTCACTCGGTAGCTTCTTCAGATCGACCAACATCACCAAAACCATCTACAGATGCCTTAAGAATGGAAAAATCCTGGGCACATAAGTCAGAATCTGAAGCCAATAGAAAGTCTTGGCCTCCACCTCGCGAAACAACACGAACTTTCACCGATAGGCAAGAATGGCAAGTACCAGAACAAGATTTCAAACTCACCACGAAAGAAACCACAAAGGATGTTGAAGTTACACCTGCAGGTCGTTCTGCCACAACTAATATTGAATCCACCACCTCTATAGAAAAAAAATCCTGGGCCTCTCAAGAAAATCGTTTCGTAGAGAAAATCATTGAGCAACCACCTCCTCCAAAACCCGAACCGAAACCCATCATCTACAAAGCAGAAACAACCAAAGTCGACCATACCATCAGCACAGTTCAAGAAAAGTCCATTACTGAAAAATACACAACTGAATGTGATGTACACAAGACGCAAACAACTGAGAAGATGATCGAAGCTATTGAACAAAGATCTACCAAACCTTGTCCTGCATCAACCGACCTCAAAGCTCCGAGTTTAGTTAAAAGTGTTGATACAAAGAAAACTGCAGTTCAGTTCTATCACAAAAACCCAGAACCAATATTACAGCCAGGACCTCCACCTGAAATCGGCTACGCGCCTGGTCCAGTCGTGCGAGAGAATAAAATTGAAAAAATTGAAAAAACACTCGAGATGTCTTTAGAACATCAACCTGCAAGAATTTTACCTGGTGCCGTAAGAACCATACCGCCTCCTATTCGTACAACCAAGAAAAAGGAAGATTACTCCCCACCTCTTCCGCCAAAGGATTTAAGAATTACTCCTCCACCTATACCAACAAGACAGCAACTGCTTGAGCCCTTCCCATATCAACCGACACCTTTATCAGTACAAAAAACAACTCCCACTTTACCACACTCATGCACCCCTACGAAATTCGTAAAAACTTCCTTCTATAGCGAGAGTGACTATGAATCTGATATGGATGGTGGTATTCGGTCAAAATGGTGTCCTTGCGAAAGCGATAACGATGAGCCACGTTACAGAAAAGTCACAGCACCTACTCCTACACAACCTAGGCCCAAGTCAACTGAACCCGAACCTCTTCCTCCGTCCAGCTTTGAACTTCCTTCATCAGAGTTTACGGGCCCGCCTAGACCCTTTGTCACTAGCGAATTTCAACAAGATAAAACAATGAAAAAAACAATGACCCGCCATGAGAGAGATTTTAAACAACAGCAGCAGCGTTGTTCTCAAACGTTTCAATCACCGCCAGTTTTGCCTAAACCTGGGTCCCCTCCAATATATGTTCAACCTACGAGCACTTTTGCGCAACGTTCACCACCCTCGAAACCCATAATGCCAGAGTCACCTAAATTTAAAACGAAAACGTTCCAACAAGAAAGTGGTTACATGGCAGACACTGATGAACCTTTCCAATATCTGCAACAACAGCAGCAACAAAAAACTTGTAATACAAGTAGTTCTGGACAGAAGGCCTTCAGCAAACACGAAGAATCCTCATTGACTTCTAAATCATTCTCAGAATCAAAATCTTCTTATTCGGAATCGCGATCGAACTTCATGGAAAGTAAAAATTATTCAAGCATGCAAATATCTGAATCGTCAAAACCTCCCCCCTGCACACAATTCGTTCCTAAAACCCAGGTTCAGCGCACATCGTATATCGAGAAATCGAGTGCTTCGACTACTTTTCCAACGAAGGTTCGATATAGTAATGAATATATGGCCTGAGATGTTTGTATTACACGTTTTTAGTTCAATCCTGAGTAGATCAGCCATTTAGATTATTTACAGCTCTCATTTTAACATAAACATCGCTTTGAGTGCATTTTTGTTATTTTAAGCATGATTTTATTTGTGCAAAGTTAACCCTAGTCCATGCGATCGAAAACGACCGAAAGTTGGCATATGTCCGATAGATTTTGTGCGATTAGAAGATTTTTTTTCAAAGGTTGGTAACTATTTTTTCTTTACAGGAGACAATTCATTCCGTCAATCGCACTGAGCAATGGAAATCAGTACCTCAACCAGGGCAGAAAATTCAACCACCTCCTAGTCCTTCTAAGTTCGTCAAAGGCGAATTTCGCGAGAGCGACTACGAGAGTGATTTTGATAATAGAATATCAACTCATTGGAAGCCACGTGGCCCTGATACAACCGATCATACCTCCAAATCAGCAAAGCCGAACGTAGCTGGCACAGGTGCGTTCTCGTAGAGATCATAGATTTCCATCGCACGCAAAATCATCGCCATCATCTAGCTCGAGACTTTCTTTACTTTCGCAGTTTCTTTTCCAGCTTACAATTAATTCTTCGGCAAAGGTTTCCTCGCACCTCGTTGATTATCCTCCATTGGTTTCCCTTTCCTGCTTCGTTTTCGCTTCTTGCTTGGTTTTTCTATTGCTTCTTCCAATAGACAATATGACTTTCTACCATTCTCGAAATCGCAGGTACATTTTTCTATATGCTGCTCTTAAATACTTACTCACTCTTTCATAACAAGTTCCTTGTTGGAAATACTTTTTACTTCAGTCGCGCCGATCTCAACTGAAACTTAAATTTCCATATCATTTATTTGTATTTAATAGTTACTGTTAAATCATGATATCGGCTCTACTGTTTTACTGAGACATACAGATACCAACATATACATTTCACTTCCTCTTCTTCATTTAATGGGGTACCTAGAATTCATTACATCGAAATATTAACTAAATACTCGATGATCTGTATATCTCAGTCGACTTCTGCATCCTATACATTAGTTCGCTCTTTGCTTTTTTATTGGCATGATCTCTTTTGATCGGGATCATTGGAAAAACCTATTTTCTACGTAGGAAAGCCACGTCCAGCATCATGGACAGAACCAACCCTACCAAGTCCGACTCCAGCTGTGACCATAGACACTACAAAACAAACCACAATGAAGAATGTCTCTACTAATGGAGAAAAAACAAGATCAAAATCAGTTCTGCTTCCTGGTTCACCTCCAGAAATTGCCTACGCGCCTCCAAGCCAATCTAGACAGAGCTTCTACGAAGGTAGATCTGGCGCCCCATTCCATAATGCTATCGGAACTGAACTTAAAAAAACTGTTCGAATGGATGAATCTACTGAGAATACGAGAAGAGTAGTAACAGTAGAGCAAACCAGCAGAGTAATAAAATATGGGGAGAACCAGACAGGCAATTCTTATGGAACATCTATGGGTCATCAGCAGCAACATCAGAGTTCCATCAGTGTTCCAGTTCCAAAGAAATTCATCCAAGGCCAGTTTAGGGAGTCGGACTATGAGAGCGACATCGATGCTGGCAGAATCCGACCAAAGTGGACCCCTGCTGAAAGTGACACGGATGAACCTAGATATCGAAAAGTCCAGCCGCCGAGATCCAGCAGACCAAGATCGATTGATGTAAGCCAATCTTCTCCAATCGTTACCTGGCCAAGTGAATCGGAGAACGAGCGGTCCGAAACTGAGATGAGATCCAGCTTCAGTAAACAAAAGTCGAACGAACAAATTCTGAAACCCGGATCGCCTCCAGAGTTCGGCTACGCATCAGGGAAGGAATTGAGACAAACCGCAAATCGTAAGGGCGCTCTCGACATCATACTTTATTTTATCTTTTTTTCTATCGCTTCAATCATACACGCGTCTCGGCGCACAGTTCAGCAACTTCCTTTCTCAATTCCTTTTAAAAATGTCTCTAAATCCCGGTATCTCTGCATACTCTTTTTGATCCTATTTGTCATCTCGTACTCTATATACCTCGTTCTCAAGCCGCCACTCTATCGTACCGCTTGTACTTGGAATATATCCAATCCGCAGACGTAGCGTCGAAGCACATGACCGATATGACGAGCAGCTTCAAGTCCAAAACAGAGAAGTTCGTTCATGATATCCAGTCTGATCTGAAGAAACGAAGTAAGCCCATATTGAAGTATCCAGCTGATGGCGGTGCCACGGATGGTGAGGATGAGCCACGCACTTATAGAGAGGAATCAAGGCTCTCACAATATGGTAACCAGCAAAATTGTTCGCTTTACGGGTTATAAGATCTGCAAATATTGTTAGTCTAGGTCAGTATTTGGCACTTACTATTTTCCGTTTACTTAAAAATTGTGACGCTACCACGTTACTACCGAACACTGGTCTAGGCATGCAGTATATCTGATCTTTTAAACATAAGACTCCTTCCACAATTACCTTGTATATCCAACAACTCGGAACAATTCTCCATTCGATCGTCCGGTTCAGGAACGAAACACATCGACCCGGATACTGGGCTTATATACTTCAAGTACGATTTTGGGTACGAATTCGGCATTGTGCTTCCTGGCGAGGGTAAGAAAACGGTCTCCAGCAGCAGCAAGTCAATCCAAGGGCAGCGACGGGCTAGCGACATTGATGTACCGATTGTTCACGAGTTTACAAGAAAAGAAAATGGTTTCTCGAAATTAGCTGCACCCACATCTACCAACTACGGGAGCCAATCGAATTTCAAGCAGGAGAGGTTCGCACCTGCGAAAACTGTCAAGTGGGAGCCAACCTCTGAGAGCGAATTTTCAGAAGCAGAGGATCTAAGAGGAAGTAAAAAATATGGCGGAGGACTTCCAGTACCTCCTAGTATCTTTATTCCGGCTTCACCTTCACCAAGATGGGATCCAACGACACCAAGTCCGGTTTCTCTGAGTCCAAGTCTTCCCAGTCTCAGTCCTCGACATAGCAGCGCTTGTACGGGACCTCCCAGTAACGTCGACTCTGCAGGTATAAAATTCAATTTGAGTGGATTATGCGCCCGATCCGCAGCTCGCTGAACTCGCCTTTCGCTTTCCTTATGCTTTTCGCAACCCTATACCGTTGCCCCTTATAGTCTGGCCACTATAACGGTCAGGCGTTCCTCTTGGCTGCACGCTCATCCTTTTTCAGAGCTCACCATCAAGGAAGGAATTCAAGAGAAAAACTCAAGAAAAAGATTTTGGTTAAATTTTATTATTGCACGCTCCTTGCTTTTCAGGATTCGTCACGGAATGCCAAGGTCAAGAAAAACGTTCTTCTTTTATGTTCGATTGCAAAGATTCACACCACATGTATTTGTACCCTGTTATTAATTTCTGCACTTTCACAGTGAATAAATTGTGTTAAGCGTCGGCAGCATATTTTTGACTGATCCTTATAACAAAGAGGATTGTCCAAGAAACGAGTTACACGTTCATTAGCCATTGGCAACTTTCTCTCATCTCACCAGCAGCTGCATTTTTGTAAAGATTAATTATTTGATTGCTATTACGCAACTTTACAGGATCTCCCTGGCCTTATAGCAATGGCGTTCCAGCAGGAAAAGAGGTAATTCAACCGTATCTCGAACCGCAACCGAAGAAAGCTCCTCTGTTCATTACGGTAATTATCTTAAATCTAGTTGTGAGGGAATCATAGGAAATCATAAAGAACGTCTCATTCGAGGTCGGATCAAAGCATTGTAAACAAAGTTTGCATGCAAAGTTATGATCCGCATTCAGACCGCCAGTTATATTTTGGGAATTAGCGTGATCTGATGTTTTCAATATTTTCTTCTGATATTTTTAGCCTCTTAGAGACATCGCTGTTGTGAGTGGACAAACAGCACGATTTGAATGTATCGTGCAAGCAGAACCTCAGCCAAACATACTTTGGTCTAAAAACGGCAGGATTATTGAAAACTCTGCAAATTACGAAGTCTACTATAGAAATGGTGTTTGTCGACTCACCTTACCACGAGCTTTTCCTGGTTAGTAAACTAGTTCCTTTCTTTATGAATAAAGTCCGAATATTTTTTGCTAGGAAAAATTATTTGAACCTGGATATTCTTATGATTATCCCTAAGAATTAGGGTCTGCCATTTGAAAAAGCTTTTTTCTTTTAGGGTACACTCTCTTCTGCCAAAGACACTTCCATTTAGTGAAAAAACAACTGTGATTTTTCTTTAAAATTTTAAGTTAAATGTTATAAAAAGTGAAAATTCGTGTTTTCTGACTTTTTAATTTTCACTTAAAATGTGAAAAGTTGTCAAAGAAGGGGAAAAATTATAGAAAAAGTTAACCAGCTAATCTCAGAAATAAAGAAAACATCCCTTTTACGAAAAATAAAACATATTTTTCGAGATCCCTTGAGTTTCGAATTCAAATATTTCGTTCATCTATACCATTCATACAGTGGTGTCTTATATCTACTTCTGTATGCCTAAAATTGTACAAATAATATTTGTAATTTTTTTACTTGAAAATAACTGAATATTTTCAGTAAAAACTGTAGAGTTTGTCATTTTCAATTTTCTTCCGAAAAGTGTGCATATAATTCAATAAAAAACAAAGTTTTTTTGCACATTTTCCAAAAATTCTAAATCACGAAAAAGTTTTTTTTTATATTAATTTTTGGTATTAAAGTTTTTTACCAGGTAGATTTATAAATAATTTTCATTTGAAATTTCGTGTACTGATCTAGAATGAATTTTTTAAATTATTGATTCTTTTTTAAATTGTGAAAATAATGAATATTAAAAAATATTGATTCTAGACCAGTAGACAAAAATTAACATCAAAATTATTGTTTTTTTCAATTATAATTTTTTACTATTCCTGTAATACTAAATACTGATGTCAAAGGGTTTTGCAAAATTTGGAATATTTTGGCACAATTGCACGCATTACATGCTGCAATTAATTGAATATAAAAAAAAAATTTATAGACATATTAATAAACAAAAATTTAGTACATATTGTAATAACTATTTTTTTAATTATTATTAAATTTATTGAATATATATGCTTTATTTTTTCATGAAATGAACTAAAAGTTACTCTTCAGTAACAATTTTCGGCATTACTGAACTTTCTGGTAACAATAGTTAATATTGCAAATAAATTTAAAGACCAAGTGCACCATTCAGCCATTTTTCAACATATGTCCTTTATTTTTAAAGATTTCATTGCAAAAGTTATGTTTATATGTTACAAAGTAGCAAAGTCGTGAATTTGTTTATAAAATTATTGAAACAAAAAAATGTTTACCTCCTAGTAAATTATATACGTTAGAGGCCATCGTGAATATACTTATATATAGTATAGTTAAAAACAGTTCATACATTAAAAGTGGCTCAATTGTGCAATTGTTCATTAATTTTATGATAATATTGAAAAATAGTAATTATGTAATAATGACTATTAATTACATATTACTTTGACATATATTGGGATAAACATTTTAGGGAATTAAATATCTGAGTCTTATTCATCCTTAAGAAAGCGTTTTTCTTATTAATTTCTATATAACATATAAACAATTTTTTATATTTGCTTACAAGTTTAAGTGGGCATTTTTAGAAAACAATGTACACTGATTTTATACATCTTTGCGCAATTGTAAAAAGACAATTTTAGGGTACTTTAAAGATTACATTTATTTATTTCACAATTTAAATCTGTGTAGATATACTAAAGGCCAATATTATCGACCTAAAAAATCAAAATTAGAATTTTCGAAAATATAGTTCATTTGCCGCCAAGACATATTACTTTTCTACCATAAAAATGAATTTTTAAGCCAAAAGGAGGAAATTCTAACAAATAAGTTAAATTAAAAAAAAAACGAAATCTTTAACAAAATCGTTTAATTTTCAGCAATATAATTAAACTTGTGATAAAATTGTTTGATTTCTACTAAATGGCAAAATTTTAAACTAAGAAGATGATATGTTAACCGAAAAAAGTTTTAATTTGAAATCAAAGACAGTTTTCAGAATGCAACAGAATTCAAACAAAAAATACGAATTTTCAACCAAAAAAATTAATTTAAATACTAAAAAGAAATTTCTCCACTTGGCCCTAATACAACAAGGTTCTGGTCGGATCCCGGACGGGCTACCCCTGAATGGGTTTCATGGACAGGAACTGGGTGGGTGTCGGTCGGGCTACATTTTTCTCGAATCACGTAGTCCGGGGCCGACCGGTTACTGGCCGGGCCAACCCTGGTTATATCCCATGGTCGGCAGCCGGCTGGGCACTGGTCAGATTAATGTTTTTGTAGAAATTACACATTTTTTAAGAGCCGTCATATTATCAAAGGCGTAATTGTGGATGCTAGATAAATTATTATTTGAAAAATAATTTAAAGATTTATTAGATCAGTGAATTATAAATTAGCTTTTTTAGATTCTAAAGAAAAAAAATTACATTTTTTCGAATAATTTAACTTTTTAAATTAAACTGTTATCGATTCTGCTATGTGCAACAACAGAAATGAGAGAACGAGGATGCTCCTTGCACTAACGTCGCGTCGTATTTTCGAAGTTCGCAAATAAAATCGAGACTCGCGGTTAAAATCAGCCTTATTTCAGTAATAAGTTTAAACCCCCACTTAGTGCGCGAATAATTATTATTTTAAATTAAAATATAGTCTTGTGTATACAGTTTCTACTTTCTTCCTTCCTGACCTTAAATCACCACGTGGTTTCCAAATTTCTATGAGATTCTATCATCAGGGAATAAAATTCTACTTCAATTTTCTTGCCAGAATTGGTTCACTTGATTTGACTTTTAAAGTCCACCTTCATCTTTACGATGAGCCTTAAAAGAAAAAACAAGTTACCAACTTCTCGCCTGAAGCAACAATTCGTAACCGTTTTTAGCCAGATTACCCTACCGGACCCCGCCGGTATTGAAGCTGGGATCCGACCAGTTTACCGCAACGTTTTTAGCCGGATCCCTGCCGGATAGCCCCGTTTTAAGCCAAGCGCTGTTCGGGGAATCCGGCCGGGATTCTCAATCAAAAAAAGAAATAAATTTTTAACAAAATACTTAAACTTTCATGCAGGAAGATGAATTTCCAATTATTATGATGAATATGTAAAGAAATGAATTTGCAAGAAAAGAGTTTAACATTTAACCAAATATTTAAATTTTCAATAAAAAAGTTGATTTTTTAACCAAGAAGACTAATTTTTTACATGGAAAAACGTATAGCTAAGCCAGCGATATTTATCTTTGATCTAGCAACAAATATTGTTAAAATGAATTTTAATAGATGTTTAAATTTATAAATGATGTAATAGGTGACCTTGCAATTTATCAGATTATAAGTTTCTATTTATAATAAATATATGTGGAATTAACAGAAAAACTAGATTTTAAACTTGTGTAAGTTTTAAAATTTGGATTAAAACTTTTTTCATTTCTCGAAATGTCTCACTAACCAATAATGTTGACTTTAAATTCCAATTTTGTATAGAATCTGAATTTAATGATGTCACATAGCTAATTTAAAGATATAAAAACCAATGCAGGTTACAGTTATGTGTTTCATGAAAAAAATTACCTTATTCAAATTTTTGTCCGTTTTATTGATTTGATTTTTCAGTATTTTTCTGTTTGAACAACAAATTTTTTTCACCTGAAGAAAGAAACGAATTATTAACAACAATAACAAACTATCAACAAAATACATGTATATACAACCAATTGCTTAAATTTTCAACTAAAGAAGATAAATATCCAACCAAAAAGGAAATAGTTAAAATTTCAGTAAAAAAAAATTAATTTTTAACCAAAATGAAATGAATTTTCAACAAAAGCGTAAAATTTTCAAACAAAAACAAAATGAGAAAATAGGGAAGTTTATTGAGAAATAAATCCTCCTGAAGTTGATTATAGACAGCCCATAGCATTGAAATCATAGTAAAAAAGCATTAAAAATAGCGTTACGTAATGTCTGGACGCTCCCCCAGGGTTATTAAAAAAATGTGAGAGAAATTCAACAATTTGGTTAAACCAAATGGAAGTTTCTTTTTTAAAGTCCCCTTGAATAAAAGAAAGTTTTTTACATTTAGGCCATTCTACTAGAAATCAAAAAACTCTATTTTTCGAAGGTGTCTGTATTATCATCAGAGATTAACAGAAATTCTTAACGTGTTTTCAGACTAGATGGAGATATGAATTAAACATTGTTTAAATCACTTTTTGTCTGAAAAAAGATCTTCGACTCCCAGTAAAGAGAAAAAGAAGATCTTTTTAAAGGCAAAATTTAATTAAAATTTTTTTAAATTTATAGCTCCATCTAGTCTGAAAATACGTTAAGAAATTCTGTTATTTCTTAATGATAATACAGATTCCTTGAAAGATAAGTATGTAATACCTGGAAAAATAATGTGTGTATTTCTGAAAAAGGATTATTCTTTAAATCAATTTAGTAGCTTAAGGTAAAAGCACCCAACCAGCAATCGGAAGTTCTGGGGTTCGATTCCCAACGGAGCGGAGATCTTGTTAAGAGAAAGTTTAATTTTTAAAATAAATTCCATTTTTAAATGTCAATGAAAAATTGAACTGCGTAACTCATATTTTCTAATAATCCAAGGAAACTTTTTGAACAATAAAGAATTATTCTCTAATTACAGATGATGCTGGTACGTACGCATGTACAGCGACAAATAGTCTCGGTTCGGCAGGGACTACATCGACATTGCAGGTGCCAGGTAATAGACGTTCGGTGTATACCATTAATTAATAAACAGCGAAAGGTGAAGGTGCATCGCAAACGACAAACGCTCTAGCACGAAGGTGGTGGGAAATCTGTGACGTCGCTCGAAGGAGTTTTGAATTACAAGAAATATTTGTGCCAAATGTCAATTCTCGGTCAACGTACTGCTTAGAGCGAATTTACAGAGATCATACTGAAGTAGCTTTAGAATATTCCTCATTCGCAATATCGAAAAGGCTCGTATTTTTAATGCAAGACGCGCTAGAAAAACTTTTTGTTATAACACCCCCATGATTTAGGCCTATTTTCATGCCTATGCAGCAGGCCCACAAACTCGATTTTCAAGCGGTGTGAGTAGAATAATATATTGTGTATCAAGGAAGTGAATTATTCTTTTTACGGTCGAGCATGATTTTGCAAGAACGAGGCACAGCCGAGGTGTAGTCGAGGTATAGCAAATCAGTGAGACCGTAAAAAGACTGCTCCCGCCAAGTCACGAAAGTTCTGGCGCGCGCATACGCCACGGCCTTCAGTTTACTTTATCTGCCTGGGTCGGTAAAGTACCCTACCATCAATATACTATTCTGCATTTTTACGACTTTGCAACACAGAAGAAAATATTTAATCAAAAAGCGTCTTTTTCCGATTTCGTTTTTGCATAGGAAGCTTATCGAATGCATTTTTTTTTCACCGGCTAAAAGGGATCGTGCTTTTGCAGGCTGTATCGTTCTACCTCTCTTGCACTCCTCGTTTCACTTTTAACCTTTTTCCCCTCACGTCCTCTCGTGGGTATTAATTATTTATATCATTTATATCATTTTTATCTTCACATTTCTCTTAACTCACTCTTTCAAACTTACCGGGCATTTTTAGTCTTTTTGAAAAAAATTAAAACGAGGAGTACGTAGCGTCGATTCTAGTCATCATCCCTATAAAAACGTATTGAACTGAAGTCTCCCAACGAGTAAAGATTTTCATATTTATTTTAATTTGAACTTAGGCAAAATTGTGAGATTGGAATTAGGTTTTTTAAATAAGAATTACAACTAGTGATTATTTTATGAGTAAATAAGAAAAGCTTAATTTTATTTATGAAGCGAGGAGTAAGAGTTTTTACTTAAAGTCCCAAAGAATCCCTTTTTTGGCTTTTGGAGCTTCAAGATGAGACTTTTGATTGATAAAAAAAGTATTTACTCATAGTTAACGTATGAACGTCAAATGTTCAAGCCAGATTGTTATTATTCTCGTTTATTATTGTTACGATTATCACTGAATACTGTTACAATTACAATGATCATCGTTATCATTAATGCTGTGTAAATAAAGGTGTGCTTCCTCTATGATACCGGCATTATAATTTATCCAGTTTTTTTTTCTTGACCTCTACACTCTCTTTCCCACTTTATTTCTATCAACTTTTCTTCGCACTAAGCAATGCAACATTGAAGAGGTTCTACAAAATCATATTCATCAGAAGAATGGGCATGATACTACTGCACGACAAATTAGTATGGTTCAAGGCGTTTTTCAACTATTTTTCTGATTGAATTTTAATATCCCGCGAAAGTTGCCCACCCATACCAACAATTCAAATTTAGGAAAATTAAAAAAAAAAGTTTCCTCTTTTGATATTATTAGAAAATACTAATATAACATTACAAATTCTGAAGAAATTTTTTTTCGCAATTAGGATTTTTTGAACCAATAGAAAACATTTTTTCATTTTTCTATAATTCAAATTTTTAAATTCCAAGAAGCAACCAGACATATTATCCGATCGAAAAAAAGGTTTACAAGTGAAAAGTCGGTATGGGTGCAAGTTTGCGGGGTATTAATTTTCATTCAGAAAAAATAGTTGTTAAGTGAACCGGTCTGAATCCATTAGGGAGGTTCCAATTTATATCTGTAAAAATTAGACTTTCGATTTTCAGTGATCCCCCCCTCCCCCTTCGAATTTTATGGGTTTCTAGGAGAAAAGTTCCCTATATTCGACAAAAACGGGAAAAGGACTTATTATTAACTTTTTTAAATTAAAGTTTAGTCATCTTTTAAGGAATTTCCAAGGAATATAGTTTACCCAATAACTTTTGATTCTGACTCCCCCCCCCCCCACCTTTGTATTGTGCACGAAAAAGGTACCCAATAAATGCAAAATGACAGTTTTATATTAAATTAATGCTGAAGGCGGTGTTTTTTAGAATCTTTTCAGCAATATTATTTTTATTTGAGATGTAACAAGTTTCCAAGTATTTTAAAACTAATTTTTTATTGTTTATACAATATTTTTCCACTGAAAATCGTTTAAAGCTATTATTTTTTGAGCTAAATGATACTTAAATGAATGTCAAGAATAATATTTTGTAACCATTTTAATCATTATTCAAACCATTTTTATTTGTTTAAACAATTTTTTCCCTTGTAAATCTTAAAAATGTACTTAATTACGCAGGGAATAAATTTTATTAGTAATGTTTTTTAAGGCAGTTTGCAATTATTTAAACAATCATTAATCATTCACTTGCGACTTTTCATAAGGTAGTTTAACAATAATCATGTTTTTAAAACAGTTTTTAATCATTTTTTTAAATAATGTCATGGACAATTATTTTTTCAAGTCGATTCATTTAAGATAAGAAAATACTGAATAATAAGTGACATAGTGTGCAAGATTCGAAAAAACTAAAAGTTTCTCTATCTTTCCTATCAAAAGGCGCAAGTGAATAATTAATTATTTTAAACTGTCTTTCACAAAAATTATCACTCTTAAGATTAATCAACTTCGTTATTAATTTTGGAAAATAGTAAGTGTTCACGATTTGCAGAGAAAATAAAAATTGTTTCAACAATTAAAAAATATTAAAAAAATAAATATTATGGTTGATCTTTATCAACTGTCTTTAGCATGAATTTTACAAAAAACTGCTATTTTTAATTTTTTTAACATTATTTCGGGCATAATAGAATGGGTTGAAGGTCAAAATAAGTTATTATTGTTCGGACATTATTCCTTAAAGATTCTTTAAGAAGTGACTAAATTTTAGTTTATAAAAAATAAATATGAAATTAATATTGACCAATTTAGTAAAAAAATACAAAATTTCTATTTCCGGAAAATGAAAAAATGGGGGGGGGGGCGATCACTAAAAATCAAAAGTCGAATGTTTGGATAACCCAGATTGATGTTTATACTAGCTTAATTTAGTCAAAAGTATTAAGGTAAATGGTAAATTTAACACAACTAACAAAATAAGGTTTTCAATACATTTTAAAAGGCGTGGTGGTTGAATGCATGAGAATTGTTCATTACCATGGCGAGTCTCAATCATTTTTACCCCTAAATTTCTTGCACTTTCTGATTCCTAATGTGTTCTTGTACTTGACTTTTCTTTATTATGTATCACTTTTGAATAGTTTAAAATTTTTTTAATATTTACATGAAAAAAAAGTATGAAGTCCTTTTTCAAATAAGTAAAATTGAATTTATTGTTTTAGAAATTGAAAATTATTGTTTAGGAAATGTTATTCCACATTAAAAACTAAGTGGAAAAATTTGATCAATTATTTTCCGGTCATTTTTGTATAGAAAAGAATCGTTTTTTGTTACTGATGTGCAACAAACATTGAGTTCAAAAATGTTTAGGTTAAAGATAGTTTATGCTCGCCTTCAGGGCGCTAAAGGACAATTTTTTTTTTAATTTTGCATGGCTACCCCTAAATTTTTTTCTTTATTTGGAAAAATAGCCTTATAAATTTTATTTATTTTTTAACAGGTTCCACTAGGTGGTTTTATGTCAGAAAATAAATTTTCTTAGTTTTCAAATTTTTTTAACACAAACTTAACGCTAAAATATTTTTTCATTCTTATGAAGTATTTTTCATTTACTGAGGAACAAGCCTAACATTTCATGAAACAATAACATATTTTAAGATATATTGGGCCTAAAATACCAACATTTGTAATTATTAGCAGTTATTTTAAATGTATTCCTAATACACGATGTTCTATGTATTATCTTGTAAAATAAATACTATGCATGTTTTTCCAGGGACAAAATTATTTATGGGTCATTTTACACCATAAATTGTATTTCATTTCTAAATTTTCGTATTTGAAGCTCGATAATATCTAAAACAAAATTTAATTAATTGAGAACTTTTTCGGCCATAAAACGGTCTAGCGTAATCTCTATACAATTTTTTTAAACTAACCGAAAATTTATGACATGATTCTCTCCCCGTGAGAAAGAATTCAAGGGAGTAGCGTTTGCAAAATTCAGAATCATGCATTTTTTGGGCACCCTACTCACCGTGTTAGCTTTATTAAATATTAGAATGTACTCTGAATGGAGCAATTTATACTCTTATATTTTGCGCAAAATTGTTTTATTTAAATATCACACTACAACTCAAAATTCTGCGTCCAATTACGAAAATCGGACTTTAAATAGAAAGTGATAACTGTGAAAAAAATTAAGTTAGAAAGATTTTTTGAACTTTTGGCAATTTTATTTAAATCCGCGTCGACTGAGACCCACTTGAAGTAGATTCAATTAATAGGGGCCAAGATAAAATCTGAGAAAGACCCACCTATTTTCCGTTTTTGACCAATTTTCTATTTTCAACTTCTACTCTCTGCATGCAATTGGAAAGTGAATAGAAAAATTGAAACTTTATTAAATTGAAGTCTCAAATTTCTTATTAAAAAAAGACCGAAAACATGATGAAATATTTACCGGTTCCCGAGTTATAAGAAAAAATTTGGAAGGGTGCACCAGACGAAAATCGGTTTGTCAAACAGCAGTCGAGTATCAGAAAAAACTACTTGACTACCGCTCGACCGACCAATTTTCGTCCCGTGCCCGCTGCCACGTTTTTCTCTTATAATTTGGGAAACAGTAATTATTAATTATTCTGTTGGTTTTATTTTAAAAAGAATATTTTAAACTTTAATTTCATCAAATTTATATTTTTCTATTCACTTTCCAAATACATACAGAGAGTGGATGTTGAGAATAAAAAATTGTTTAAATACGGAAAATAAGTCGGTCTTTCTCACATGCTGTCTGGGCTCATATTAATTAAAACTACTTGAGGTAGATTTCAATCGACGCAGACCTGATTAAGATTTCTCAAAGTTCAGAAAAGTCTTTCTAGTCACATTTTTAGCAGAGTTAGTAACTTTCTAAGACAAGCCTGTTTTTAATCTGATTTCTGTAGGTGGACACACAATTTTGACCGGTAGTGTAAGTTAATGTGCAGAATACCGGAAAATAAAACAAAAATCCAATGACCAAATTTGAACAACCTCTACTAAATATTCCTATTTTAATTGAAAAAAAAGATCAAAAAATTTCCCAAAAAATAAGAGAAAAAATTCATTTTTTGGGGCAAAAATAAAAAAGAGGAAAGAAAAATGAAAAGACAACCAACCAAATTCCCTTCCATCTCTTTTTTATTTCTTTCGTCTTTTTTACGTTTATTAAGTCTGATTTTTAAGTCTGATTGTTGTGCCTGAAAAGTGATGATGTTAGTTGAAAAATAGATGTTAGGAGTCAGATGTGGAAATAGATCGAAATAGTAACCTCGAAATACGAGCGAAAGTATGACTTGGCAATCTAAAGATAAATAAAAGATTCAGATGTTGCCCTTGCAATTCTTGATAATATTTGGCAATACTTTGAATCGATTCGGCCGATTTATCTGACAGAAAGCTTTTCCCAATTTCAATTTATTTGTGTAAAAATATGCAATTGTTAAAATAAATATCGTGTTCTGACTGCCAAAGAATCTTAATGGTAATCAGACCAACTTGGATTCGAGTTTAGCCTTGGCAGTACTGATATTTAGTTCAAGTTGTAAGTATACACATCCTACTGTCGTATGTTATATATAATTACATTGCGATATAATTTCTTGGCTCGAAAATCTTGAATGAAAAATTGTCTTATTTAATCTTCATTAAGCCAAGGACAAATATCTAAGTTGTCTAGTGTCCTGGAAAATTCTAAACAGATAAGGCCCACCTGAAAAGCCTTAAAAATTTTCAAAAATATTCAAATTCATAAAGGTGTTTCCCAAAAAAGTTTACTATTCAAGACAATGAGATTTTCGGAAACAAATTAAATTCCAAAGCGCCTTAACTACATATTTTTCAATTAAGAGTAATTCAAGATAGTATGAAAATATTATGAAACTAATAGATTAAGGTATACAGGGTGGGCCATTTTAATCTATTTACAAAAAAATCTCAGAATAGTGATATTGTACAAAAAAATTGTTCAGACAAAAGTTGTTCAGGATGAAGGGGGTCAAATACTGGTGACCGTAAATTTGACCTTGAA
>NC_046659.1:88149676-88158004 GCF_010883055.1 Belonocnema kinseyi | reverse complement strand
CAAACCCATTTTTTTAAATGGAAATGATTTTTTTAAATGGGTCATAAAAAAATTTTCAAAATACATTTTCGGACGTAAAATTTTCCGCTTTTTCCAAATCCGCTGTCAAAAATATGGGTTTCCATTTTAAAAAATGGGTTTGACCGTCAAAAAACATAGAAAATGAAGTTCAAGGTCAAATTTACGGTCACCAGTATTTGACCCCTTTCATCCTGAACAACTTTTGTCTGAACAATTTTTTTGTACAATATCACTATTCTGAGATTTTTTGGTAAATAGATTAAAATGGCCCACCCTGTATATTTGTGATGGATATGAATTTAGTCAATAATATTGAAAAATATAGCGAAACTGTCTATTTTCACTTTATTTATTTCCACGTCAGCCTTTAAAAACATCCTTTCATTTTAAAGTATGATAAATTAATTTATTGCATGTTATTTAGCATCAACATTAATAAATCAATTTTTCAATTTTATCCTAAAATGACCATGCAGCGTGATCAGATAAAAAACTTGTGGGACAGAATTTTAATTGATTTTTAAAATCCAGAAATTACTTTTTTTTTATCAAATTCACTATTCGAAGGCAGAAAATATATTGAGATGTTTGGAAAAAAATTCCAGGTATTTTCAATCTTGAGAAGAATACATTTTTTTAAATGTAGAGTTCTGCACTTTAAAAAAATGAAGCATTCAACAATTTTTGAAAGGTTTCAAATAGATAACAACATTTCTTGATATTCTTAGAAAAATTTTTAAATCATTTATAAAAAAGTATAAAATAAAATATGGAATACTTTAAGGCAATGCTTTAAATTTTTAAAGATTTTTGAACAATTTAACGAAAAATTGAAATTTTGTTGAAAAAACATTTGATCTTCTAAAGAAAAAATCCAAAGATAATTCAAAATTTAAAAATATTTTTAAAAAATGAAGCAGTAATTCAAATAATTTTATATTATATTTAATCGGGTTAAAAGTTTGAATGATATTAAAAAAGAATACCGCATTTTTCAAGTTTTTAAAAGATTTCTGAACATTTTTAAAAGAAATCTGCAATATATTTTGTCAATTTCATTCATTTTAAACGATATTTAAAAATTTTCTAAATAATTTAATTTAGGGCCAGTACTTAAATGACGCAACGCGTTTTTCTTTAGTTTAAATAAAGACGAGAATAAAATGACCTTGAAGCCAAAAGGGGTACAGCGATCCAAACAAAAGAAAAACTCCCTTAGTGTACAACGTGTTTGAAAAGACAACATTACTGACAGAAATTTAATCTTTTTCAGTTGAAAATTTAACTTTTTCGTTCAAAATTCGTCTTTTCTGGTTGAGAATTAATCTTTTTCGTAGCAAAATCATCTATTTGGGTGGAAATTCAACTATTTGGTTTGACATTAACTTTTTTGTTTAAAATTAATCTTTTAAAGTAGAAAATTCATCTGTTTCACGAATTTTCGCTATGATTCTTAAAAAATTTATTAAAATTATTAATTATTTCAAAAATTTTAATTTAAAAAATCAAAGTTTAGCTATTTTTAAACAAATAGGCTCACTTTTTAACGAAATCAAATCAGAATATCTTTCCAATCGGTCTTTACTATTAAAATTTAAAAATTTATAATAATTATTAATTATTTAACCAATATATAAAAACAAATTTAGGGTTTGGCTATTTTGCAATGAATACGCTCGATTTTTTAAAACAAAATCGACTAATAATGTCTTTCCTATGATTTTTGATATGATACTTTCCAAACTGAAAACAATTAATAATTATCTAAACATTTTTTTAAACAAAATATTGTTAGTCGATTTTGAAAACAAAAATTCATCTTATTTGTTTAAAAATATCCAAACTCTGAATTGTTTAATTTTGTTAAATAAGAAATTGATTCCATTTTTAGAAAGCATTCAAACACATAAATATTTTTTTAATTTAAAAGCTCTCATTTACAAAAAACGTCTAAATTGAATGAATAATATAGGCTGAAAATTGATTTGCGAACAGAAAACCCAGATAAACTCTAGTTCTCTCGATTCTGACATTATTATTATTTAAGACTTCTGATTCATTTCTCAAACTTGCGCCAACTGAAAATATCTGAAAAAAGAAAGTGAAACATGTTTTCGAGAGTTTATTCTTTCATTGAGTCAAAAGAAAATAAGTACTATGAATCTCTGGGAGGTCAGATGCGTATTTTTGGTGCTAAAAATAGTTCCAGATCGGCGAATTCTTAGAGTATTGCGAATTTAAAAGAAAGTGAGAAATGTGGGAACTCTATCATGGATAATGATATATAAAATTCACGTTCTGAAATATAGTTTTTATGAGATGAAAATTCCAGAAAGAAAACAAGCCTATCAAAAATTCTTATTCCAACATGTTAAAAACTTAATTTCCAAACTCTTAAAAATAGTAATATGGCCAAAAAATAAATTTAAAAAATATCTCAAAAGGAATAAGTTGCAGAGATCTCAAATTCCAGAAAAAAACAAATTGCCGAATTTTATAATTCGAGCAAAAAGTTGATAGTTTTCTTGCTTCTTAACATAATCTTTAGAAAAGTGTTTATTTTATGTTGGGAATTTATTCTCAAGTGTAATATTAAATCTTTTATTTTCTCGGAAATTTTAACATTCAGCAATTTACTATTTTCGGAAATTAGAAATTAGGGGAGTTAACTATTTCTAGGAAGTAGAAAAACCGGGTTTTAAAATTTCTGGAATAGAAATTTTGGGTAGTTTTAGTTTCTTTTCGCAAATATTTTATAACATTTTCATAATTGCTTTTCAAATCCTTTCATCCTACATCAGGTTACAAAAATAGATCAATAATATTGAAAATTAGATAGTGGGTAGGAAAACACTAAGATATTCAAGCCAATTATTTTAAAGCTGACCTAAATTTTCTTTCATTTGTGCATTACCTATATATTAGAAGTTTGTCCAGGTTGTCTGTTTCTTTGGCTGAAAGCCAATGTGTAAGTTTAATGGAGTATGCTAAACATACAAAGTGTTTTGAAATTCTTTTATTCTCTTTGAAAACACAGAATTAATCCATGCTTCTCTGATTTAACAATATCTTATTTTGCAACATGCATTCTAATATTTTCGGTAAAAATAACTTGAACTAATAAACCACTAAAGGAATGTTTATTAATTATGTAAGTATCGTTTTTTCAATTGTAGCCCCCTTCTCCTTCCTTGCGTTAAACTTTTTATTTCTTAATCAACATATTTATAATATTTACTTTAAATGACATTTCAAAAGAGTTGAAGAATTTCTAGTGATTGAGAAAGATTTCAACAAATTTTAAGGAATTTTAAGGGTTTTCAAAAAGCTGAAAAGTTTGTCAAAAAATAGATTTTGTATAGAATTTACCGAGGTTCCAAAGCATTTTAGGGATTTCATTATATTTCAAGAGACTTCAAGGATTTGTATTATATTTCAAGAGATTTTACGATGTTTTAAGCGGTGCCGAAGGATTTCGATGGAATTTTAAGGATTTTGAGGGTTTTTCAGGAATTCAGAACTATTTCCGCGGAATACAAAGGATTTTTAGAGATTTCAAGGGATTTTAAGAGATTTCTAGATATTTCAAAAGAAGTCGCGCAATTTTAAAGGATCATAAAAGAATCTTAACCGATACCAAAGTGTTTGAATGAATTTCGAAGGATGTCAGGGGATTTTAATAGGTTTTCGAAGATTTTAAAAGCTTTCATAAGATTTCAAAAGATTTCACAGAATTCTAAAATAATTTCAAAGTGAATAATTTCATGATTTCCAGCACTTTAAAAGATTTTAAAGGTTTCAAAAGTATCCACGAGTTGTAGAGGATTTCGTAGGTTTTGAAAAGATTTAACCAAATTTCAAAGGATTTACGTATATTATAAGGGATTTTATAGGGTTTCGAATAACTTTAATAATCATTAAGGGATTTCCAAAGATTTAATAAATCTCGTAGGAGTTCGAAGTTTTTCACTTAATATTAAGAATTCCGTCTGATTACTAGAGCTTTTAAGTGATTTTCACGGTTTTTAAAGAATTACTTTTTTTACGAATTCTAGGTAAATGTTTAAATCTTTTTAGGGATTTAATCAGATTTTAAAGAGATTTCAAAATATTTTACCGCATAATAAAAGTTATAGGGTATTTAAAACGATTTTAAAAACTTTAAAGAGTTCGAAGAAATAAATTAATACGATTTCACAGAGAATCTCAATTTTTAAATATATTTTTACGATATTTTCAGACTTTTGAGATATTTCAAAAGAAACCCCGGGATTTGAAAAGGATATCAAGAGATACCGAAGGATTTTACCAAATTTTGAATAATGTGAAGAGATTTTTATGTGATTTCAAAGATTTGAAGAAATTTCACAAGATTTTGAAAGATTTCAAAGAATTTTAAGAAATTTTAAAGAGGTTTAAAATATTTTAAGAGATTTAAAGGGTTATAATTGATTGCGTGAGATGTCAAAGGATTTAAAAAAATAATTTCAATTTAAAAGAATATCCACGGATTATAGAGGAGTTCGTATGATTTCAACACATTTCATTCAATTTCAAGTATTTGAACAGATTTTTCGAAACTTTAAGGGATTTCTTCCGTTAAAAAAAATTTTTAAGGAATTTTGATGAAATTTGGAAGATTTTAAGCAATTCCAATGATTCAAAAAGGTTTCATGGACTCTCAAAGAATTTAAGGAATGTTCACAGTTCTCAGGGAGGTTCCAGGGATTTTTAGGGAGCTCAGTCTTTTTCAAGAGATTTTACGAAATTCTTTATAAGATCCATGGAATTCAAAGGACTTGAAGGAACTTTCAAATTATTCTGAAAATTTTAAGAGAATTTCAAAATTTTGTAACGAATTCATTGGATTTCAAGGGATTGCAAAGATTTCCAAGGATTGCACGATATTTCCTGAAAGATTTGAAGATAAGTTAACTACTCGGATCTATGATTATTAGACGCATATGCTATGAAATATCACATCATAAAAAATAAATAAAACTGATAATGATACAATGTGTAATGTGTATAATAGTAAACAAGTTATTTTAACAGCCCAAACAAATTTCAATTAGCATAATATATTTTTTAATAATAAGAAAGATGACGCGTAAGAAATGCTTTGGACCCCCCCCCCCCCAGTAAGGTTTCTTAAGACCCCCCCCCTTAAATAATTACGTAATTAATTAAGGTTTTTATAGCTGAAAGGAGATAATCATAAAATATTTTATAATTTTGAATCTCAGACCGTATAAATAACATAAATTGCAGGAAAAGCATCGCCTCCTCAGTATATTGAGAATACCTCCAAATTTGTTACTTTGAAGGATCTTTCATTTTCACCAAAGCTTCATATAAGCTCACTTTCTCATTATGAAGGTGATTTTTCTGAATCAAAAGACCTGAAACTTTGGAACTATAGGTTGAGGTATGATTTTTATTTTTTTTTATTTTTCAAATTTCAAAAATACAAACTTAAATTCACTGGATTCGATCATTTCTAGTTGCGGCAGTTCATTCTGTGAAGATAATTCTCGAGATGACTTTGAATTGATGATAAAAGAAAATTTGATAGCAAAAAAATTGGAATATTCAGAAGCAGAATTGAACAATTCAGGTTCCGATTTTCCTCAGACGGATTATTTTCAACTAAGACTCAACGATGAGCGGCCTCATGGATTTAAGCCAGAACCGGACGGTAAGTCACTTTTTAAATTTAATTTTATTGGTAATCATACTTCACGGACGATTTCTAGATAAAAATAAATGCTGTTGAAAATTGATTAGAATCGAAAAAATGAAATTCAATTCTAGTCCCAAAAATAATTCTATCGCCAACAGTGTAGGTATTTTCTCTAGTTTTTTTGGTAAGATGATATCATATATTGGACTCACGCCAGTATTGTGAACTTTTTGACGCATTCTTCAGGATGCAAGTATTTTCCTACTATTTAAAAATAAACGACACAAATGTCGCTAATGCAACAATTTTTTAACATTACCTTTAAACATATTTTCAAACTTCTTCCCTAGGTTTTCTAAAATAGCATACGCCATTTTAAAAAATCAAAATTTCGAAAGATTTCAAAAGGTTTCGAGTGATTTTGAACGTTTAAAAAAATTTCCAGGCATTTCTCAAAATTTCACAAGATTTCAACAGACTTCAAAATGTTTTAAAGGATTTTATTGGGTGTCTTGGAAAAAATTCCAAAGATTTTAAAGAGATTTAAATTTTCTTTGGGATTCAAAGAATTTTTTAGAATTTCCGACAATTGCAAATAATTTCAAAAAGAGCGAATTTGAGCGAATATCAAAGATTTTAGGCTACTTGAAAAGATTCTAATTGATTACAACGCGATTTTATAGGAGATGCATATTGTATTCTTAAGTTAAAAAAATAATTTACCGCTTTGATGAAATCATTTTTAAATTAAACAACGCTATTTTGCTCATGTTTTTCAACATTTATGCTACTACTAACATTATAAATGTAAAAATTTTTATTGAAACTGTAGAAGACAAAATTTTCTCTTATTGATATTAATAGAGTTGAATGGTTTCAGTACAGAATTAGGTAATAACCAACAAAATCAGAATTTCTCAGTAAAGTGAAATATTATTCCGTTAAGTCAAAATCATCATTTAAAGATAAAAAAAGTTTACTTCCGAGCTGAAGTGTTTCTAAAATAAGACCAACGAATATTATTAAAAAATGATCTAAATTTCTAAAATTTCATAATTTTCTACCAAAAATTTCTACAAAATATTGTAACCTTTAATCAAATATATCAATTTTCTAGCTAAACAACGATTTTTCTCGAAGTCAGTTAAATTTTTAACGAAAAATTTAATTTTCAACTGCGAGAGATGGCTTTTTTACAATTAAAGATGAATTTTCCACTCAAATGGACGAATTTTTAACAAAACAATTGAAGTTTCCAACAAAAGGACACCTTTATCAAAACAGTTAAATTTTCAAACTAAAATATACATTTTTAACCAAATCCTGGAATCTTCTAACAAAAAATATTTAAATTTCATCAAAAACAGGTGAATTCACAAGCCAAAAAGATCAATTTTTGTAAAGTCATTTTTAAGATGATATTTGTACCAAAAGAAGAATTTTAAACTAGTTGAATTAAACGAAAAAATACCATTTAAAATAAACAAATTTTGAACATAACAGTTCAATTCTTAATTTGAAAAATTATTTTTTAACCAAAAAAGATTAGCTTCCTACCAAGAGAAGAATTTTTAGTCAGTTCCGTTAAACAAACAAAATTAATTTTTAATAAAATAGTTGAATTTTTAAACAAAAAAATGAATGTTCATCAAACAAGATTAACTTTTTAACCGAAAACACGAATTTCCATCGGAATACAATAATTTTCTACGAAATACTTGAATTTTTAACTTATAAAATATACATTTCGAACCAAATGCGAAATAGTCAAATTTTCAGATGAAAAAATAATTGTTGACAAAGAAAAAACTATTTTTTAACATCTAAAATTAAGTATTTGTTAAAAGAAGCGTATCTTATAAAAAAATTAGTACATTATTTCAACCAAGTACTTGAATTTTCAATTAAAGGAGAATAATTCCTGACTGAATAATTTTCTTTTTTTAACCGAATGATTAATTTTTTCACAGAAAATATTAATTTTATATATAAAAAGATGAATTTTCAACAAAATACATCAATTTTTAACGTAGTTATTCGATTCTGAGAGAAGAAGTAGAATTATCTACAAAAGAGTTCAATTTTCAGCCCGAAAACTTTAATTTTTAACTCCACAACTTGCATTACACGAAAAAACTATGTTTGAACAAAATAATTAAATTTTTATCCAAACAGTTAAATTTTTATAAAAATAGTTACATTTTTAACCAAATATTGGAATTTTTAACAAAAAATATGAACTTTGAACAAAAAAGTTAATTTTCAACCTGCAGTGCAAAAATTTGACAGAAAAAAGTATGGAAAATGGACAGTTTTTTGACAAACGCTTGTCAAAGTTTTAACTTTTACACGTTTTTTAATAGAAAAATGCTTATTTTAGTGAAATATTTTTTCCTTCTCAAAAACTCTTTGATAGTATTAGCAGCCAAGTATAGAAATCATAATTTTTTAGTAACTAAAATCACAAAAGATTTTCTATTTAACTGATACGGTTTGAAATCACTTTCAAACACGTAGAGGAAGCTTGCAGAGCAGGGATATGTCTTTGGATTAATGTGAAGGGATGTTTTAACAGCCCTTAAACCTGATATTTTAATCAGAACATCCCTTGCGTTTTTGTTCAT